>NC_026006.2:33481438-33751438 GCF_000442705.2 Elaeis guineensis | reverse complement strand
TTGTCCATCTTTTTTGATGAATATAATCTTTGTTGGCTTTTTGATCAAAGATGGTTATAGTTTATTAATAAAGAATGATTATTATGATATCATTATGAATGATGTTATAATAATGCGAGGATAATTAAAAAATGACATCTATATTTTGTCACAGTCTGTGAGTATAATGTACACTCAAAATAAACATCCTAAGTTAAATAATGTCACGAATGCCTACCTTTGGTATTGTAGGCTCGACCATATTAACAAGAATAGGATAAATAAGTTAGCACAAGAGGGTATTCTCAATATCAATGATTGTGAATCATCACCGATCTGTGAGTTTTATCTTCTTAGGAAGATGATTAAGTCACCTTTTACTGAAAAAGATAAACGAGTCAATGATGTTCTGGGTCGAATATATAGTAATGTATGTGGACCTATGAGCATTAATGCCAGAGGAGGGTATAGCTATTTCATTACATTCACAAAGGACCTATCTAGGTATCGGTATGTCTGCTTGATGAAATACAAGTTTGAATCATTTGAAATATTCAAATGATTTCATAATGAAGTAGAGAAACAAACTGGAAAAGGTATTAAAATTCTTCAATCTGATCGAGGAGGTGAATATCTTTCCAGTGAATTTTCGATATATCTAGGAGAGAATAAAATTCTCTTACAATGGATCCTTCCAGAGATACCATAGCATAATGGCATCTCGAAAAGAAGGAACTGAATCTTGTTGGACATGGTTCGATCTATGATGGGGTTTGCAAGTTTGTCGATCTCTTTTTAGGGATATGCACTTGAGATAGCCTGTTTTGTGCTTAATAATATTTTGCATAAGTTAGTTAGTAAAACACCATATGAGATATGGTCAGGGCATAGGCCAAACCTCTCTTATCTTAAGGTTTGAGGATGTTTGGCTTATGTCAAATGATTACAATCTGATAAACTCAGACCTAGGTCCGATAAGTATTATTTTATAGAATACTCCAAGAAAATGAGGAGATATTATTTTTACCTCTTTACTGAATAAAAGATATTTATTAGAAGTAAGGCATACTTTTTGAAAAAAAAATTTCTTAGTGAAGAAATAAGTGTCTTAAAAGTAGAGTTTGTCAAAATTCGACAGATAGAAGAACCGACATCAGTGATGAATCTGAACAAGATTTGATTAGATCATATTTGAAGCTTAATATAGAATCATCCTTAAGGCAATCCAGTAGAGTACCACGTTAGTCAGACAGATACTTCAGTTTCTTGATCCAGGATGGAGATCCTGTTGAGCTTGATGAGAACAGTGAGGATCCAGTCACCTACATGAATGTGATGTAGAGGTCTGACTCTGAGAAATGGCTTGAAGTCATGAAATTTGAAATGGAGTCCATGAAAGTCAACGATGTATGGATATTAGTTAATCCACCTGAAGGAGTAAAACTCATAGAGTGTAAGTGAATTTTCAAAAAAAAAGGAGTGCAGACAGGAAGGTGAAGATCTATAAAGCCCGTCTGATTGTCAAAGGGTATCATCAGCATTATGGTATTAACTATAATGAGATATTTTTTTCTGTGACAATGCTCAAGTCTATTCGGATCATACTTGCGATAACAGTATATCTGGACTATGAAATCTGGCAAATAGATGTGAAGACAGATTTTCTAAATGGAGAGCTGAACAAATAGAGGTATAAGATACAACCTGAAAGATTTACATCCACAGACGAGTTCAAGGTATGCAAGCTTCAGAGATCTATTTATAGATTGAAACAAGCATCTTAGAGTTAGAACATACATTTTGATAAGGTGATCAGAATGTATGGCTTCGTTAAGAACGGAGAGGAATCCTATATGTATAAGTGGGCAAATAGTTCAATGATTGTATTTCTTATTTTGTATATGGACAATATTCTCTTAATTAGGAATGATATCCCTGCATTACAGAGAATAAAAGTATGACCGTTGTCACAATTCTCTATGAAGGATTTGGAAGAAGCAGCCTACATCCTAGAGGTGAAGATTTATAGGGATAGATCTAAGAGGATGCTCGGGCTCTTTCAATCTACGTATATAGATACCATACTGAAACGATTCAGCATGGAGAATTCTAAAAAAAGATATCTTCCGATAGGCCATAGAATTTTTTTCTCAAAGAAGGATTATCCGATAACCCCTCAAGAGAGAGAGCATATGAGTAGAATACCATATGCCTCGACAGTGGGTTCTATAATGTACGTCATGACATGTATGAGATCGAATGTGGCATACTCACTAGGAGTAGTGAGTAGATACCAATCAGATCCGGATGAAAACTATTGGAAGATTGCAAAAATCATCCTTAAGTATTT
This sequence comes from Elaeis guineensis, assembly GCF_000442705.2. Classification (NCBI taxonomy): domain Eukaryota; kingdom Viridiplantae; phylum Streptophyta; class Magnoliopsida; order Arecales; family Arecaceae; genus Elaeis; species Elaeis guineensis. The sequence continues at coordinate 33,749,109 of NC_026006.2, read as the reverse complement.
GAGAAATACTAAGGATCAATGATTGATTTATGGAGAATTTGATTTGAAACTCATGGGATATACTGATTTCAGTTTTTAATCAGATCGTGACAATAGTAAGAGCGTATTGGGATACATCTTTATCCTAAATGATGGAGCTGTCTGTTGAAAAAGTTCCAAGCAGCACATAGTGGCCAACTCAGTATGCGAGGCAGAGTATATCGCGGTATCTGATGCTGCAAAGGAAACTATGTGGCTGAGGAAGTTCATCATCGAGCTTGGAGTGGCACTCTCCATTGATGGTCCAGTTCTGCTTTACTGCGACAGTACTGAAGCCATAGCTTAGGCAAAGAAGCCGAAGGCACATCAGCGAACAAAACATATTTTGCGTCACTACCACCTTGTCCGAAAGATCGTGGATCGAAGTGATGTCAACCTTTAGAAGATCGATGAAAATGAGAATCTAGCCAATCCATTCACTAAAGTCCTTATGGTAAAGGAGTTCGAAGATCATAAATCAAAAATCGATATATGATACTGTATCGATTGACTTTAATACAAGTGGGAGTTGTTGGAAATTATATCCCAAAATCAATCGTTAGTCTATTGACGGTTGTGCTCATTGATGTAATCGTATATAAATTAATTATTAATAAAATATTTATTTAGCAATATTCATCATAAGCTTGTACATCTTATGTATCAAACTTCTGTATTATGATTAAAGTCCTTAAGACTATTTTAAATCGATAAAGGAGAATTTATCATTTAGTCCTTAAATGAGTTCGTGACCAAAGATATGCTATTACTAGGATGATAGATATATCAAGTGTAGGTCATTGTATGCCATATAAATTGGTTGTCTTCTTAATCAAGGAGCGTGGAGATGTTGGTATGACATGCAGGTGAAATATAGGAGTACATTTCACTGAACGTGATCAACTCTGAAATATTCTGCCATCAAGAGTTACTTCAAAGAGATATGAGTATAAGTGTCCCTCTGATATGAGATCACCATGGTGACTTCCAAGCAACTCACTGTGCTTTGGTGCCAGACTACCTAAATTTTTAATTCAGGATCGAAAGATTTTTGAGCACTGTCCAGTACTTGTGAAGTTGATGCGTGAGTCAAGATGGAATTGACCACTCCAAAAGATTAGAGAGAATGCTTTGTGTTTCAATTTAGTAAGACCTTGATCAGGATAATCCTTGTGAGAAGTCATAGGATTTGTTAGGTTGAGACACATGATGGATGCACTGTTGGGAGTTGACAGTTTAAACTTTATGTCATCCTTGCATCAAGGGTCAAAGGGATGAATTATACGGTAACTGTATCCAAGTAGATTCTTGAGTGTTGCTTTGCATACATTCGACCTATCCGAACGTCGGATATCATTGCTAGATGGTTACTCTGATTGGTATAGAAATCTATTTCTATGCTACTGACTTAGCTTCAAACCTATAGGATCATACACATTAAAAATTTTTCTCTAATCAGATGGCTAATCTGAAAAGTCCCACTGGACTGGGACTCTAATGAAGAGTCCCACTGGATAAGGACTTTATCATTAATAGAGAATTAGTTAGTGATTAAATTACTAATTAGCTCAATTTTATTGAGCATTAAAGTCTGGATCAAGTCTAATTGAATTGGATTCAATTAGGTCAGGTTCGATTAGATTATGAAATGATCTAATCGGTAAGAAAGAATTGATCCTGATTTGATCAGGTCTATGGCTCAGTTAATTCTCTAATTTGATCAAGATTAATTAAGGCCATAGAAACCTAATTAGATTAGGTTTATCATGGTTTATTTAGGTTTAATTGAATTGGATTTGGATGAAACCAAATTAAGAACTTAATTGGTTAAACCCTAGAGTCCAATGTGATTGGACTTTCTCCCTTGCGCCTTCCCTTCTCTCCACGCCTTCTTTTATCACACAAATTGGTTTGTGTATGAATAATCCATGCCAAAGCCCTCCTATTGTCACCCATTAGTGATAGGACTAGGTTGGTTTTAAATTGAATTCAAAAGGTTTGAATTTAAACCTAAAACCATATCCCTATCCTCCCACACGCCAGCACCTTGTGAAGGCCTCTAATATGTGCGACAAAAGGAAGTGATCCTAATTTATTTCCCATGCCAAAAAGCTTGTTCAACCTCCTCTTTCATCTGGATATGGATGGGTTAAGTGGCATTTGATTTCAAGTTCAAAGGAAGTTTGAAATTTGAATCACGTAAGTCCTTATCTCATCCTAATTTCTTTTGTGCGGCAACCATAAAATGTTTGTGATTTTGTGCACCAATTAATCTCTGATTTTCACTGTGAGACACCTGAGAAAGAGAAGGGCTGAACATCCTTTTGGGGGTGTAAGGTTTGGGGTGGGCTTTTATCTTCTTGGCATATGCAAAGGAGGAGATTTATCTCCTCTCGGGTGAGAGATCTAGAATCGTTCTAGGATTTTTGGGTGAGAAAAAAATCAAAAAGAAGAGAGTCTTCATTTAATTTTTCTCTACCTTTCAATAATCTCCATTTATTCACCTTCGACATCGAAAAGATCTGAGGCAATCGAAGAAAGAGATCAAATCAAATCTACCATTAGAAACCGACTGCGCAATCTAGCACTCCCACAAAGGGCTAATCGATCTAAGGGCTTCGTGTGGACCATCTATAGAGGCCGGACGTTTGTGCAGCTGCAAGCAACCAGCGAGGATTTTCAGATCTATATTCTCGATCATGGAGTTTGACTACTCATTCTCGGGTATTGGGCTCGAAATCCTAACAGTGGTAGATTAGATCTATTACAGTATGCTAATTTTTGTTCACATGCTTGTTGTTTTGAATTTAGATTTTTATGCATATAAATTCATATCAAGATCCATTTGTGGAAGTTTTAAGATTAGACCTTATGCATGTATTTATAGATTAAATATTTTAATCTAATATTCTTCCATTGTAAAAATTTTGAAATGCATGCATGAAACCCCTACGCATCCCAACACTTTCGAAGCAGGTGGTAGTAGCACAGAATGTTCTTGGTCTTCTAATATGACTTCGATTTCTTTGCTTGAGCAATGGTGCTAGTGCTATCGTAGTACAATAAGATGGGGCTATCAAGGAAGGGTGCCACTCTGAGCTCACCGATGAACTTTCATAACCATATAGCTTCCTTCGCTGCATCGGATGTCGCAATATATTCCACCTCGCATGTAGAGTCGGCCACGATGTGCTGCTTGAAATTTTTTCAACAGATTACTCCATTGTTCAAGGTATAAATGTATCTTGATATGCTTTTACTGTCGTCATAATTCAACTAAAAACTAGAGTCTGTAAATCCTATAAGTTTTAAATTAGATTCTCTATAGATAAGCTACTAGTCCTTAGTATTTCTTAAATACTTAAGAATGATCTTTACGATCTTTTAATGATTTTCACCTAGATCGGACTAGTATTTACTTACTATCCCTAGTGAGTATACCACTTCTAATCTTGTACATATCATGGTGTATATAATAGATCTCACTATCGAAGCATATGAAATTCTATTCGTATGCTCTCTCTCTTGAGGAGTTGTCGGATAATTACTCTTTGAGAGAAAAATTTCATGGCCTATCAGAAGATAGCCTTTCTTAAAATTCTCCTTGTTGAACCTTTTCAGCATAGTATCAATGTATATAGACTGGGATAATCCAAGCAACTTCTTAAATCTATCTCTATAGATCTTCATCCCAAGAATATAAGATGCTTCTTCCAAGTCCTTTAAGGAGAACTGTGATAACAGACAAACTTTTATTTTCTGTAATGTAGGGATGTCATTTTTGTTAGGAGAATATCATCCATATACAAAATAAGAAATATTATCACAGAATTATTAATCCACTTGTATATATAGGGTTCTTCTCTATTCTTAATGAAACCATACATTCTGATCACTTTATTAAAATGCATGTTCTAACTCTGAGATGCCTGCTTAAGTCTATAAATGGATCTCTAAAGCTTGCACACCTTAGACTCATCTGTGGATATGAAATCTTTAGGTTGTATTATATACACCTCTTCTTCTAGCACTCCATTTGAGAAAGCTATTTTCACATCCATTTGTTCATAGTCCAGATGTGCTGCTATCGCAAGCATAATTCAAATGGACTTCAGCATTGTCATAGGAGAAAATATCTCATTATAGTCAAACCATAATGTTGACAATAATCCTTAACAACCAAATGAACTTTATAGGTCTCCATCTTTTTGTCTGCGCCCCTCTTCCTTTTGAAGATCCACTTACACCCTATGGATTTTATCCCTTCAGGTAGGTCAATCAATATCTATACATTATTGATCTTCATAAATTTTATTTCAAATTTCATAGCTTCTAGTCACTTATCAGAGTCAGACCTCTGCATTGTATCTATGTAGGTGATCGAATCTTCATTGTTCTCATCGAGTTCAATAAGATCACCGTTTCGGACCAAAAAATCATAGTATCTGTCCGACTGATGTGATACTCTATCAGATCTCCTCAAAGATGTCTCTATAATAGATTTCAGATTTGATCTAATCAAATCCGACTCTATGGGTTTACTAGATTATGTCGGTTCTTCTACCGATTGAACTTCATCAAGTTCAATCTTAGAGGCATTAGTTTCTTCTTCAAGAATTTTTTTTTAAAAAAGACTGCTCTATTACTGATGAACACCTTTTATTCATCAGCAAGGTAGAAGTAATATCTCTTGATTTCTTTTGGGTACCCTACATATAGACATTTGTCAGACTTAGATCCAAGCTTGTCAATTTTCAAATATTTGACAGAAGTCGGGCACACCAAAACTCTAAGGTAAGAGAGTATTGGCTTACGCCCTGTCCACATCTCATATGGTGTTTTACTTATGAACTTACTTAAAATTTTATTTAAAATATAAGAAGTCGACTTGAGTGCATATCTCCAAAAAGAGATCGACAGACATGCAAAGTCCATCATAGATCGAATCATGTCTAACAGAGTTTGATTCTTCCTTTCCAACATATCATTATGCTGTGGTGTTTGTGAAAGAATTATACCCTACAAGTCAATCGTATATGGGATGCGATAGGGTGTTTATTATAATTTATTTTTCAAACTCATGTAATTGATATTAATATTATTAATAAAATTAATATTTTTGATTCATTATATGCTGTATCTTATTAATTTTAAGATTATAATGAACCCCATAGGTCTGGACAATGGTTTTAAGATTGTGATGAGATCACGCCAGTGAGACCTAAATCCTTAATAGCTCTGATCTAAAATATTCTTAGTCATTGGTACATTGAGTTGGGGATCAATAGTACTGGTAAGACTGGTATGTCCTATGTATGCTCAAAAATGAGGGTGGTTGATCTCACAACCACTTGTGTGGTGACACTAATACAAGGATATGGGTGCTCATTAGAGAATGAGTTTACTAAATTGACCTGCAAAAGAATAATCAGATAGAGCTTATTTACATGTCAATTGATAATTCTCTAGTGGGAGTTGTGTAAGTGATCCTTTGACCTGAGGTCTCCATGGTACCTTGTGTATATGGATCCATATTTTGATTCACTACCTAACTTAATCCTCTGATCCTTATGTCAGATGTTCTAGATATGATAAAGTATGTATGAAGATTGTGAGTGATCAATAATAGATCAGTCACTCCTAATAAGGGGAGCAAACATCCTATGTGATCTCATAGGATGGTGATTCTGAAAGTCTTTGACCAAAGTAGGGTGATAATTAGAAATTTTTTTTTAATGTATCATCAACTGAATTATCACCTTCAGATCAAGATACATAAAGATAAGTAATTAAGTTTGACATATTTTCATACCCACAGCTCATCTGAGATGTTGTTGGACTAAAAGATTGAATTACTCGAAAACTTACCACTGAAGGATATTTTGATAATCTTTTATCAAAATTTTAAATCTTTTAAATAGTCATGACCTATTACTAGACATTAATCTTGACTTGTAGGCTTGATAAAAATTAAAAAAAATTAATTCTAAAAATAATTTGGAAGAATCCAAGTTGATTGGGACTCTTTGGATGACATAATCTCATTGGATTAGGGTTATGTCGAAAGTCTGGATCCACTGCTGGCTAGATTTGGGACCTAATAGATTATACACTTTAAAATTTAGCCTTGATCTAATTTAATTAAAGTTTAATATAAATTTTATGGGTTAATTTGATATGCTAGCACATTATATTAACCCAAGTTCCCAAATTGGTTTGGTTCAAAGTATTTGAGCTAACCTAGACCAGTTGGCTTTGACCTAATGGGATTGGGTCAATTTGGATTGGATCCTTATCTAACTTAGATAAATTTTAAGTAGAGAAAGATTCCTCCATGTTCACCAAAAGTCATACAAAAATATAATTGCCGTCCACCTCAAATCAGCATGAGAAATAAAGAGTCCTTCTTAAAGAAGGCTCTTTATTAAACATGTTGCCTTAGAAGATAAATCAAAAATCTTATATTTTAATGTCAAAAATTAATAAAATTTTTATGACACATAGAGAAGGAAGAGTCCTTCTACTCCAAATATCTAAATCACCAAAAATTTATTTGGTGAATTTATTTGGTGCATGGGAAGTTAGAACGCCAAAAGTTAGCACCCCTTCATCCTATGTAATATCCCTTGGTCCCATATTTATAGGGGATGCCCCAGATGATTTTTGGTTGATATTTTTAGCTGAGCTAGAGAAAAAGGATGTGGAAATCATAAAAAAAAATTTAAAAAAAAATTGAGAAAAAAAAGAGGAGAATTTGAGTGGCAAAATTTGCTACAAGGGTGGTGAGATTTTCAGCAAGTGTTGCTAGAGTACCCTAGGATTTAATTTTTTTATATGTTAAAGCTAAAAATTAAATTTTAGATTGTATTATATCTGAAGAGTATCTTCTTGGTATCATTTTGGTGGTAAGATCAAAAGCAACTGGGCTTTGGTGAGATCATGACGTAAGTTTGAAGCCGATAGTATTCTTGAGAGGACAAGGCTGCGGCTATGCATCAGTTGGGAAGGACCTTGGTCAACTTTCGTGTGGATCACCATTAGAGGACTTCTACCTTGAGGTCTTATGGAGAACACTAACATGTCATTTTTTTATTTTGGTTAAAGTATAATATTCTGTCTCTTTGTATGTTTGAATTTGCTTTGATCATGTTCGGCAAGGTGATTCTAGGATTTTGGATTCAGCTCGATAGTTTTATTTGATAAAGCTATTGATTTGAGTATTTTAAAAAATTTTAAAAATTACTTTTCACTATGTAGTTAAAATTCAATAGTGATATCACAGCCATCCTTATCTGATTCGATCAAACAAGTGCAATATAGTAGCTTAGAATTATTCTTGTTCATATCCTGCCAAAAATGTAGTATTGTTATTGCATCGATTTTTTAAAATCAAAAAAATATTTTTGACCTTTTGTGAATCATGATTCTAAATTTTAATTATTAAATTATAAATTTATAATAATTTAAAATTTTATTATCATAGTTGCATGATGATTAAATCGATGTATAGCTAATAAGGGTGTTATGCATGCCTAATTAGATTAGAGTATGTTATATCATATGAATTTATTAGTCATATGTTATAACTTTGATTGCACCCTGATATATTTTTTGGCATGATAATGTGATTGTTATTTTGAATAGTAAAAGCATGCAAATTTGCATAATTTGTAGTATACATTTTATGCGCTTATATAGTTAGGATGTGTCGAGACTAGTTTAAAATCTCTCGCAAAATTATATTAAGTTGTAATATGGGATTCACTTTTAAATCAAAAGTTAAATTATTAAGATCAATTAGTATCGAGAAAAGTGTGAAAAGTAATTTTCTAATTAGGACCATATGCTGGCCTGATCAACTTTGTTGGTGTCTAAAAAAGCTACGGGGAGCCTCCCACCTACTTACCTAGCTAATTTGGTCTTCTTGAATTTTGAACTTAGATTGATTAGTGATGTAGACACTACAAGGGCCTTCCTTCAAATTTGGTTGATAGAGTATATCAAGATCTTAGTGAGCTTGTTGTGCTATTCACAAGGCTTACGATAGAAATTGACATGATGTTGATCTAGTGCATATTGATGCTTATGGTATATTTGAATAGTGTTGCTTTGTTATGCTATCCACAAGGGTAGCATTATTTAAGTATGACTATATGGGATTGAAGGATCAACTTACCTAGAACACTATAGTTTGTTATGCTATCCACAAGACTATATGATCTAGAGGTCAGAATGAAAGATATTGAGAATTATAAAGGTACAATTAGTAAAAAGTTACTTACTCTTGAACTCATGAATATTTGTTGTGCTATCCATAAGGTATTTGTGAAGAATAGAGATCTCAATCTCACTAAAAAATATTAGTATATTTTTTAATTTTTATATTTGAGGGCTATGAAGTTCGATAAAATAGTGAGAGACACAATTAGATAAAAATTCTAGTCTAGTTATGAATATCTTCATGAGTTATCCGCTTATATTGTGTTCTTATCATTATAGATTAACTACATTTATAGCATTCTCACTGTCCGTTAGAGGTATCCTAGATACTAATAAGTTGACCGAACCCAACTATATCGATTGGTTAAGGAACTTGAGAATTATTCTCGCTCAGGAGAAAGTCTCCTACATTCTGGATATACTTGCTCTAGTTTCTCTTGGAGAAAATACTTTCGAGGAGGAAATGACCACATACAAGATATGAAAAGATGACAGTGTGACTGTCAACTGTATTATGCTTGCCTCTATGAGCAATGAGCTCTAGAGGCAGCATGAGGACATGGACGTTCCCTCTATTCTCCTTAATCTTAAGGAGTTATATGGAGAGCATGAAGGAAAATATGGTGGGTGATGTGCATATATTTTTAAAAATTTTTATAATAAAATATATATAGATTAAATAATTTAATCTATAATGCATGCATAGATCAAATCTAAATCACCATACTGGATCTATGACATGAACTAATATACATGTATGCACATCTGAAATCTAAAATTCAGTAAGTATATGACATATCTAATCTATATTTAGATCATATCTAAATATTAATTAAATATAAAACTTTATACCTGAGCATGGATAGCAGATCACCACATTCAAAATCTATGGTAGATGGTTCTTCATAATACTTGGTAGCCGCACATGCGTCCGGTCTCTACGGATATCCACACGAAATCTTCGTGCTGATTGATCTCTCCGAGAATACTAGCTCACGAAGATACCATCCACTGATTGATTTGAGCAAAATATAATGGAAATAAAGAATAAGGAGACCTTCTCCCTTTCTTCCTGAATCCATGCATCTGATCTCTACAATAGAGATCAACAGAAGAATTCTTTCCTCTCAATTTTCCATGCATAAGAGAGAACCTTTCTCTCTTCCTTTCATGCCCTTAAGAAGAACTTTTTTTTTGATTTTTTATGATAAAAATTAAATCTAATCTAATTTTTCATATAAAAAATTACATAAAATCTTGAGATCTAGAAAAATCCAAAAGAGGGATCCAAGAGAAGAGCAGTTCTTCTCTCTTCTTCTCCTTTTTCTTTTTCGATCTAGAACTCTAGGAAGCCTCAAACACCCAACCAGATTTTTTTGATATTTTTTTTCTAAATTTTTATATTAAAAATAAAATTTAATTTAACTTTTATCTTAAAAAAATAAAAAAAAATTGAAAGAAGAACTCCTTCTTCAAGGCTGCGCACAAGAAAGAAGATCCATCTTCTTCCTTGATCTAAAACTTCAAGAAGCCCCAAACCCCAATCAGATTTTTTTTGATATTTTTTTCTAAATTTATATGTTAAAAATTAGATTTAATCTAATTTTTATCTTAAAAAAAATAAAAAAAATCTGAAAGAAAATCTCCTTCCACATCAAGGCTGCGCATAAGAAAGAAGACCCATCTTCTTCCTTAATCTTTCTCTCCTTGGAAAGAACTTTTATTCTCTAATTTTTTGCTGTATAACCAGTAGAGGAGCCTTTTTTTGATGCCAAAAAATCTGCAATAAAAGATTTTAAAAATCTTTCAAGAAGGGAGGAGAAGAGGAGAGACAAGATGTATAAGATATGGGGCGTCCAACTCTTGGGTGCCCCCTTCTCTTACCTTTTCTTTTTGGGCGACATGAGAGAAGGGAGGATGCCTCCTTTTTCTTCACAGAAGAGAGGAGAGGGCGCACAAAGGGGCATGAGAGTTCTTATGGTAAAGAGAGTAGGGCGTGAGGAATTAATTATCACATGGGGTGGCTTGGTTTGGGTATAGTCCTATTCCAAATAGGATTCAAGATCTTGATCAAATTCTAACTAATTCTTGGACCCAATCTTAACTAACTTAGGAATTAGTTATAACTAACTAACTAATTGGATCCTAACCTAATTATTAGGCCCCAATTGAATTTGTAATTAGTTAGATTAAAACCCCATTGATCCAGGAAATGATTCTTGATTGCGATCAGGGAAGCTATTTGATAATAGGGCTTGATCCAATCAAACCTATTATCCAATAAGATTAGATCCAATCAAATTCTATATCAAACTAATCTCATTAACTTAATTTTGGATCCCTGAGATCAATTGAAACAAGTCCTATTATTCAATAGGGATGCATCCAATCAATCCAAAACTAATTTAATTGAATCCAATTCAATTAGAACTAATTCAATCCCCATTGCTCAATCAAATTGAGCCAATTAATAATCATATTATCAATTAATTATTTTTCTAATTTACTAACCATTAGTAAATAATTTATTACAATCTTTGCATAGGATTAATCATCAATCAAATTGATAATTAAACCCTCTAACGATTCATAATCATCAATCAACCATTTGATCAGACAGGTACTTCTATATGTGTGATCCCATAGGTTTGAACCTAAGTCGGTAACACAAGAATAATTTTTGTACTAATTGATATAACCATTTAGCAATGGGATCCGACGTCTGGATAGGCCGAATGTATGTCTAGCAACACTCTAGAATCCATGTGGATATAGTTACCGTATAATTCATCTCTTTGACACTTGATGCTCAAAGATGACTTTGGGTTAAACTGTCAACCCAAAAAAAGTGGTCCACATTGTGTCTCAACCTCAAAAATCTTGTGACTCCTCACTAGGACTACTTTGGTCAAAGTTTTGCTGAATTGAAACACAATGATGCATCATCTTCAATTTTACTTGGAGTGATCAATTCTATCTTGACTCACACTCAGACTTCACAAGTACTTGACTGTATCCAAAAATTTTCCATCATTGAATTAAAAATTTGGGTAGTCCGACATCAAAGCATAGTGAGTTGCTTGCAAGTCACCAAGACAGTCTCAGATTCGAGGGACATATATACCCATATCCCATCAGAGCAGCTCTTGACAACAGAGTGCTCCGGAGGTGATCACGATCAGTGACATGTACTCCTACATATTACCTATATGCCATATCCGTATCACCAGACGTCTTGGTTAAAAGGACAACCAACTAATATGGCATACAATGATCTATACTCGATAAAATTATCGTCCTTGTGATAATTGTATCATTTGGTCATGAGTAGGATTTAAGAACCACATGATAAATCTTTCTTTATCATTTTAAAAGTAGTTCTAAGAACTTTATCATAACATATGAGTTTTATTTTAGAAGATATATTTCTTATGATGAATCTGTCAAATAACATTTATCATTTTATAATTCATATACTTATATGGAGCACAATCATCTATAACCTCAATGATTGGTTTTAGGACATATTTTTCAATAACTCTCACTTGAACTAAAGCTAATCAGATTGGTATCAAATACCCATCTTTCCTTTTAGATCATCAAACTCATTAGATCCGATTGCTCTAGTTAATGGATCGGTCAAGTTCTCTTTTCAGTTGATCTTCCTAAGGTCGACTTTATTTCGATCTTATCGAACAAGTTGATTGCAATGTAGAAAATATTTGATTCTTAGATAGAACATCAATTCTTCAGCTTGAGCTATGGCTCCAATACTACTGTTAATATAGAAAAACTAGACCATCAAGGAGGGTGCCACTCCATGCTCGTTGATGAACTTCTATAATCAAACAACTTCTTTACCAGCATAAAATACTGCAAAGAACTCCGTATCATAAATAAAATTGGCTACTAACTATTGCATGGAATCTTTCCAGCATGTCGCTCATCTTTTTAGGATAAAAATATAATCTGACACAACTTTGTCATTTCCATCTGACTAAAAATTAGAATCAGTATTCCACAGGTTTTAAGTCAGATTCTCCATAAACGAGCCATTAGTCCTTAGTATTTTATAAATATTTAAAGATGGTTCTCATAACCTTCCAAATCTTTATGGAGAACAGAGATGACAATGAAGCTTTTATTCTCTGTAATGTAGGGATGTCATTCTCGATTAAGAGAATTTCATCCAAACAGCACAAAAAATGATTTTACGGAACTATTAATCTATTTGTACATACAGGATTTTGCTTTATTCTTAATGAAGCCATATATTCAAAATATATATTCTAACTTTGAGAAGTTTGATTCAATCTAAATGGACTTGAGGATTGCTACAAAAAAACCATCTCGTCATAGTCAACACTATAACTTTGATAAAATTTTTTGGCAATCAGATAGAATTAATAGGTCTTCACCTTTTCATCTGCATCTCTTATCCATCTAAAATCCACTCACACCTTATAGGTCTTACTCCTTCAGGTGAACAAATGAATGTCTATACATTGTTGATCTTTATGGACTTTATTTCAGATTTAATGGCTCTAAGCCATATTTCAATGTTAGATCTCTGTATTGCATCTGTATGGGAGATCAAATCTTTATCTCGAATCTAAAAACTAATGTATCTGTTCAGCTGATACGGTACTCTACTATATCTATTCAAAGATGTCTTTACATCGAATTTTGAATTTGATCTAATCAACTCCAGTTCTATTAGTTTGTGTCAGAGTTGGTTCTTCTATCTATCAAGCTTTATCAAGCTTACTCTTAACGGCATCAGTTCCTTCATCAAAAAACTTTTTTTCTAAAAAGAATGCCTTAAGATACATGAACATCACATGTCCATCAGAAAGGTAGAAGAAATATTCTTAAATAATATTTATTAGATCAAGATCCAAGCTAATCGATATGTGAACATTTCACACAAATTCAACACTCCAAACTCTAAGGTAAGAGAGTATCGAATTACTCAAGTCCATATCTCATATGGAGTTTTGATAATCGATTTGCTCGAAATATTCTCGAGCACATATTAAGTAGTCTCTAAAACATAACCTCAGGCAGACCAGCAAACCCCACAGTGGATTGAATCATGCCTATAATAGTTTAATTCTCCTTTTTCATATATCATTTTAAGTAGTGATGTCTCAGGAGAGGTTCTTTAAGAGAAAATCTAATTTTCTTCAAGACATATCAAAACTTACTGTAAAGGTATTCACTTCATCAGTCAAATCGATGAATTCTAATACTCTTTGCAGTTCATTTTCTTACCTCATTATGAAATCATTTGAACATTTCAATTGATTCGAATTTATGCTTCATAAGCAAGACACACTCATGTCAAGATAGATTATCAAAGATTTAATGAAGTAGTAAAGTCCTCTTTTGGCACTTATGTTCATGAGTGCAAATACATCAATATGTATCAAACTCAAAATATCACTGGCTCATTCATCATTTTCAATAAAAGATGAATAAGTCAACTATACCAAAAGCAGACTTCAATGACATTGTCTAATCTAGGATGCTAGTTAGATGTGTACTTTACACTAACAGGCTATACTAATGAGTTTATGTCATTTTCAATTGTCTACTCATTATTGTAGTATCATTCACAATGATATTACAATAATTATATTTATTGACACCATCAATAAGATTGGATAATAATGACAATCACTTAAAATGATATCTTCAGAATTGAGAACAAGCTCGACGATTCCTAATGTTAAGATTGAAACAGACTTCCATGTCTTGCATTCAGGGCTCTCTTGCCGTTTTCAAACCTTATACTATTCTGAAGTCTTTTGCAACTATTTGCAAACATGACTTATACTGTCAGTATCCTATACCCTGATAGTAGGATTACAAATAAAAAAACTTCAAGGAGCTATCACATAACATCTTAACCAGCAATAATTTGCTGATTTCTCTTTTAAGTCTGTTTGGGTTAGCCTGAGACTTCTTAATTAATTTTCTCAAAAACTATATTCAACTTTCGATATTGACTATCGAAGTTAGGTCTGATAATATTTTAACTATCTAGCAGTGAAGAAAGTGACTATTTTTCAACCATTTTTGAAAAGAGAACAATTGACCTATTAGTATATAAATTATTTTAAGTCTAAAGATTTGGACTTTAGTCTAAAGGTTCTCCCACTATTTTATACGAATTGGTACCCTCTACCTCCAATTCAAAGAATTATTTTAATTCTTTAACGGGTGCTAGAATCCACACAGACTGCATTCAAGTCTGAGTGTGGCTCGGCCAATCCTAGTGCATCTATGGGTAGGTTCATAACCAATTATTTCTCCAAATAATTTTTAGCAATCAGATTTTGCCCCAGGCATTCCTTCAGCAGATGTGTGTTGCCTCCACTGAAAATCCTAGTTAGGTCCAACCATTAACATGACAACATCAAGTGCATCCAACAAAATGGATGTCCAAGTTTGAGTGTGGCTCGGCCAATCTGAGTATTGATTTGAAGGTACAACAAGATGATCATATAATGAATGATAATTTCAATACGTAATAGACACCAGACGTGTGGCACCTCCAATGCCTATTTGAAATATTGGACTCATTATCACGTACCTTAATGAGAGGCTATGATCTAGTTATCTTCGTAACTAGCTCATTTTATGGATCTAATAATTTAAAGAATTTGATTAATATATTTTAGAAGACATCAGTCGATCTACAAGTCATAATCCTCTCACTGACTTCATTAAGTCATAAAAAGGACTAGTGACTAGTGGGTCCAATCGGTATGTCGTAGATCCTCCCACTGACTTTACCAAGTCATGAGAAGGATTAGAGACAAGTTAGTTCAGAGTACCTAAATTAGTCATACTGATTAACCTTAACAACATGGGTCAACTCGAGTCACCTAAAGATTTAATCATCCTAATGACCCGGGCTCAACCTTTGAGCCTCAATCTAGGTCCATTTGGTTTGATCAAAGATATGGACTCGATCAATTACAACTATTATTTTTTTTTTAAAATTAGAGTATCCTTGATCTAATCTAAATCAACTATTGGTTAGATTGGATCAACTACTCTTTCTAGTCCATTAAGTCTTTGATTCTAACCTTAGGTCTAACCCAATTAAAAGGACCTGATTTGAGCTAACCTATGCCCCATCTTTTATGCAATGTCATTAGATCTTTAATCACAATTCTAGATCTAAAATATATTTCTTAATTCTTAATTAAGTATAGCATCAACATGGGTTAAGATTATGAAATAATTTTTTATGTAAATCTTTTACATTAAATCATAAAATCTTTTAGATCAAATCTAAATTTTTATGATTTTCAGTCAAAGTAATTTTAATTAATCAAGATTAGATGCAACTAGTTTCTTCGCAACTTGTATCACGTACAACAACACCTAAGATTTTAAAATCTAGGATTTTGCAAGAAAGTAAGTTTTCTCTTTTCGCTTTTTTCTTTATGGGACCTAACAGTGGCACCCCTACACATCATGAAGAGCACCCCATTGAATGGAAAGAGAAGGCCATGTAACTCTACTTGCTCCTATGACCGAACGGTCTGGTGATTACCCAATCCGAGTACTTTACTACTCAAAACATCTAATCTAATTCATATATCATATATGTAAAAATTTAGATCAAATCTAAATTGTATTAGATCTGATTTTATATTTGATCATATCTAAAATTAGATCAAAATACATCTCATACATTGCTAAATTAAATTTTAACTCTACATGCATATATGTTTGTCATAATAAACCTTCACTCTGATACCATTTGAAGAAAAATATGGTGGGTGATGTGCATGCATTTTTAAAAATTTTTATAGCGAAACATATATAGATTAAATAATTTAATCTATAATGTATACATAGATCAAATCTAAATCACCATACAGGATCTATGACATGAACTAATATGCATATATGCACATCTGAAATCTAAAATTTAGCAAGTATAGGATATATCTAATCTATATTTAGATCATATCTAAATATTAATTGAATATAAAACTTTATACCTGAGCTCGAGTAGCAGATCACCACATCTGAAATCCATAGTAGATAGTTCTTCATAATGCTTGACAGCTGCACACACGTCCGACCTCTACGGATATCCACACGAAGTTCTTATGCTGATCGATCTCCTCGAAAGTGCTAGCTCACAAAGACACCATCCATTGACTGATTTGAGAGAAACATGATGAAAATGAAGAATAAAGAGACCCTCTCCCTTTCTTCCTGAATCTATACATCTGATCTCTACAATAGAGATCAAGAGAAGAATCTTTTCTTCTCAATTTTTTATGCATAAGAAAGAACCTTTCTCTCTTCCTTTCATGCCCTTAAGAAGAACTTTTCTTTTTTAATTTTTTATGATAAAAATTAGATCTAATCTGATTTTTCATATAAAAAATTATATAAAATTTTGAGATCTAGAAAAATTCAAAAGAGGGATCTAAGAAAAGAATCGTTCTTCTCTCTTCTTCTCCCTTTTCTTCTTCGATCTAGAACTCTAGGAAGCCTCAAACACCCAATCAGATTTTTTTAGTATTTTTTTTCTAAATTTTTATATTAAAAATTAAATTTAATCTAATTTTTATTTAAAAAAATAAAAAAAATTGGAAGAAAAACTTCTTTTTTTTCAAGGCAGCGCACAAGAAATAAGATCCAACTTCTTTCTTGATCTAAAACTTCAAGAAGCCCCAAACCCCAACCAAATTTTTTTTAGTATTTTTTCTCTAAATATATATATTAAAAATAAAATTTAATCTATTTTTTATCTTAAAAAAAAAAAATCTGAAAGAAGAACTCCTTCTACTTCAAGGCTGCGCACAAGAAAGAAGACTCATCTTCTTCCTTGATCTTTCTCTCCTTGGGAAGAACTTTTGTTCTCCAATTTTTTACTGTATAACCAGCAAAGGAGCCTCTTTTTGATGCCTAAAAATTAATAACAAAAAACTTCAAAAACCTTTCAAGAAGAGAGGAGAAGAGGAGAGACAAGATGTATAAGATATGGGGCATCCAACTCTTGGATGCCCCCTTCTCTTACCTTTTCTTTTTGGGCGACATGGGAGAAGGGAGGATGCCTCTTTTTTCTTCACGAAAGAGAGGAGAGGGCACACAAAGGGGCGTGAGAGTTCTCATGGTAAAGAGAGTAGGGCATGAGAAATTAATTATTACATGGGGTGGCTTAGTTTGGGTTTAGTCCTATTCTAAATAGGATTCAAGATCTTGATCAAATTCTAACTAATTCTTGGATCAAATCCTAACTAACTTAAAAATTAGTTATAACCAACTAACTAATTGGATCTTAGCTCAATTATTAGGTCCCAATTGAATTTGTAATTAGTTAGATTAAAATCCCATTGATCCAGAGAATGATTCTTGGTTGTGATCAAGGAAGCTATTTGATTATAGGGCTTGATCCAATCAAGCCTATTATCCAATAAGATTAGATCCAATCAAAGCCTATATCAAACTAATCTCATTAACTTGATTTTGGATCCCTGAGATTAATTGGAACAAGTTCTATTATTTAATAGAGATGCATCCAATCAATCCAAAATCAATTTAATTGAATCTAATTCAATTAGATCTAATTCAATCTCCATTGCTCAATCAAATTGAGCCAATTAATAATCATATTATCAATTAATTATTTTTTTAATTTATTAATCATTATAAATAATTTATTATAATCTTTGCATAGGATTAATCATCAATCAAATTGATAATTAAACCCTCCAATGATTTATAATCATCGATCAGCCATTTGATCAGACAGGTACTTCTATGTGTGTGACCCTATAGGTTCGAACCTAAATCGATAGCACAAGAATAATTTTTGTACTAATTGATATAACCATCTAGCAGTGAGGTCCGACATCTGGATAGGTTGAATGTATGCCTAGCAACACTCTAGAATCTATGTGGCTATAGTTACTATATAATTCATCCCTTTGATACTTGATGCTCAAAGATGACTTTGGGTTAAACTGTCAACCTAAGAAAAGTAGTCCACATTGTGTCTCAACCTCAAAAATCTTATGACTCCTCATTAGGACTACTTTGATCAAAATTTTATTGAATTAAAATACAATGATGCATCATCTTCAATTTTACTTAGAGCAGTCAATCCCATCTTGACTCGCACTCAGACTTCACAAGTACTTGACTATACCCAAAAATCTTCGATCATCGAATTAAAAATTCAGGTAGTCTGGCATCAAAGCACAGTAAGTTACTTGCAAGTCACCGAGACAGCCTCAGGTCTGAGGGATACATACCCATATCTCATTAGAGCAGCCCTTGACAGCAGAATGCTCCGGAGGTGGTCACGCTCAGCGAAATATACTCCTACATATTACCCATATGCCATACTCGTGTCACCATACATTTTGGTTAAGAGAACAACCAACTAATATAGCATAAACAATGACCTATACTCGATACAATTATCATCCTTGTGATAATTGTATCATTTGGTCGCGAGCAGGATTTAAGAACCACATGATAAATCTTCCTTTATCATTTTGAAAGTAATTCTAAGGATTTCATCATAACATATGAGTTCTATTTTAAAAGATATATTTTTTATGATAAATCTGTCAGATAATATTTATCATTTTATAATTCATATACTTATATGGAGCACAATCATCTATAATCTTGATGATTGACTTTAGGACACATTTTCCAACAGAGCAAAATCAAACTGCTCAACATGAGATATCGAAGTAGCTGTTCCATGCCCGTATGACTGAAGGTTCTTCCGTGCAAATGTATATCCTAAAGATGATTTGATTACTCATCTGGGACAGTTGGATTTTGCCATGAATGGTGAACTGAGCCAAGATTTGATTCTGCAGTCTCTTCCTGACTCTTTTTCTCAGTTTGTCATTAATTACCATATGAACAAACTGAACATCAGTTTGCCTAAGCTGCTGAATATATTAAAAATAGCAGAGAGCCATTTTAAGGATAAAAAGGTTCAGATTCTTCATGTTGATAAGATCAGCAAGAAGAAGGCGAAGAAGGGTTCTAAAAAAAAGTTGAACCCTAAGATTGTCATCTCCAAGAAGAAGGTGAAGAAGGTCTCTGCCAAAGGTACTTGTTATCATTATGGCAAGGAGGGCCACTGGAAGAGAAATTACAAGGAGTACCTTGCAACCATGAAATCAGCAAATATTGCTAAAGATTTGTATATGATACAAACAATTTATCATTAAGTACTTCAATGTCAGATTCTTGGGTATTGGCTACCGCCTGTGGTTCACACCTTTGCAAATCATTGCAGGATCTACAGGGAATAAGAAATCTGAATAAAGATGACTTCGAGCTATTTGACACAAGTGAAGAGTACATTCAAACCGAAGCCATAGGACCCAGGGTTTTAAAGTTGCTTTCGAAAAAAGTTTTGAAACTAAAGATCTGTTATTACATTCCAAATATTGTTAGAAATATTATTTTTGTACTATTATTATTGGAATAAAATTTTGAAATAATTGTAAAGAACAATGGTTGTTCTATATATTTTTTTAATAAATTTTATGGAAGTGCTTTTATTGATAATGGTCTTATGTTTCTTTCACTTAATGATAATGTACTTCATATTGATAATATGAAGAAAAGAAAGAGAGAGGATGTGAATGTCACATACCTCTGGCACTACCGACTTGGCTATATAAATGAGTCAAGGATTAATAAGTTTTACAAAGATAATTTCTTCGATCCTTATGTTTATGAATCATATGAAACTTATGAATCTTGCCTCATGAAAAAAATGATCAAGACTCCATTTACTAGACATGAAGATCGGGTGAGTGATATTTTGGACCTTGTACATACTAATGTGTGTAGTCCAATGTCGATTCAAGACAGAGGTTGATACTCTTACTTCATCATATTTACTGATGATATGTTTAGATTTGGATATATATATTTAATGAAATACAAATCCGAAGTCTTTGATAAATTTAAAGAGTATTAAAGAATGGTCGAGAAACAAACTAGTAAAAGTATTAAAGCTCTTCGATCGGATCGAAGAAGAGAATACTTGTCTAGTGAGTTCCTTGATTATTTGAAACAAAATGTATACTCTCTCAATGGACACCTCCTTATACTCCACAATTAAATAGAATTATGAAAAGAAAAAATTGCACCTTATTAGATATGGTGCAGTCCATGATGTGTTTTACGGATCTTCCATTATCCTTTTAGAGATATGCCCTCGAGGCTGCAGCGTATATTTTAAATAAAGTACCTTTGAGATCTGTTTCTAGCACTCCATATGAAATATAAAAAGGAAAGAGACCCAATCTTAAGCATCTAAATATTTGGAGTTGCCCAGCTTATGTGAAAAATATTGATGGACATGTTGGGTATAAAACAACCCCAGTTGAAGTTCGTAAAAGGCCAACCCTTCCAGGGCTCTTCCGGCTTCCGACCTTGTGTGGCATCTTTCTGAACTCCCCCGACAGTCCTAGCTTCCGTAATACCATCCGAACTTCTCCAATAATGAGCTCCTCCATTCATCTATCAGACCGCTCCAAATGCTCTCTAAGCTTCACTATCAGCCGATTTTCTACAGTGATCGACTATTCTCCGAATCTCTTCCAGACTTCTTCCGGCCACGAACGACTTTACTCTGAATTTCTTTCGGACTTTGTCAATGTCCGAGCTTCTCCAACAGCAGAATTTTTGCAGTAACTAGACTCCATCCAAGTTTCTACGATGGTCGACCGCCTTCCAGATTTCATCCGAGCTTTTATGAGAGCTGGATCTCAGCCGAACTTCTATAGTAGATGGATCCTAGACGAACTTCTACAACGGATGGGCTCCACCAGCCAGGTTTCTATTTCGAACTTTTTTTGGACCTCATCAATGATCGAGCTTCTCCAGCAGTGGGACTTCTCCAACAGAAAGTCTCCATCCAAACATCCACGGCAACCGATTTTCATTCGAGCTTCTATAATAAGCGGCCTCCTTTCAGACTCCTACAAGAGCCAGACTCCGTCCGAACTTCTACGATAGAATTGAATCCCGAACTCCTCCAACGTTCAACCTTCCCCAGTGTCCTCAAGACTCCTCCAGCGGACGAACCTCTACAGCACCATCCGAACTCCACTGTCGGATGACCCTCCGTCGGATTCTTCATGAAACTGGACCTCTCCGGTGGATAATTTACAGACGAGCTTCCACACCAGGCAAATCCCAGATGGGCTCTCTTAGCAACTGGATTCTTACCGGACTTCTCCAACAGAAAGTCTCCGTCCGAGCTTCTACAGTAGATAACTTCCGCCTGCAGCATCAACACCCAAGGCACCGACAATAGTGGATTCGTCAGCAACCTCGAAAACATCCGAGCTTCTCTTAGATTGCAGAGACAAAGAGCTATTTCGCTCCATTAGACGTCCTAGTCGAGCTTCAGCCATCAGGCCTGAACTCTCTGGCAAGTCACGACAATGGACACTACCCCACTCCACTATCTATAACAGATTCCATGCGGCCCCACTACTCTCTGGCAAGTCACGACAACGAACACCACTTCACTTTCCATAACAAACTCCACATGGTCCTGAACGGCCCCCTGACGCCACTACTCTCCATAACAAACTCTGCGAGGCCCTGAATAGCCCACTGCCAAGCGGTTACAGATGTCGCTGTCAATCAGTTACGCTCTTCGTCTATAAAAAGGGACCCCCAGATACGTTCTTCTCTAAGCTCTAAACTCTATCTCGAAACTCTGCTAAAATCCCATTCGAGTGCTTCATTTCTATTGAGGCAGAGTACTGACTTGAGTGTCGGAGGGTCTTGCCAGAGCACCCCCAACTCCGATTTAGACTTTCCTTGCAGGTTCCGATGGCGGATGCGATCCCCTCGACTCCAGCTTCTTCGACGTCGGTGAAATTCTGCACCAACAGAATTGGCGCTAAAGGAAGGGACGCGCTGTGTCTTCGCAGTACCTTTGTTCTTAAAAGAGTACTCAACGGGATTGTCTTTGATCATCTTCTTCAACATTTTCTCCTTCTTCTCCTGCCAGATCTCCACCTGATGCCTCCTCGAAAGGCATCCACCAGGCGTTCCACGGCCTCCACGGCCAGATCTCAGCGAGACCCGCAAGCTCCGATCTCGTCTCCAATTTTCCAGGCTCCTCATCCTCCGGCAATGGCATTCGACATGGAGCAGTTCGACTTACTGGTTCAGTAGGTCAGGGGCCTCACCGAAGCAGTGTAGGCCATGCAGCAGCAGCCTCAGCAGTCGCAGGCATCTGTGCGGCTGGAAAGAGCATTGTCGAAGTTCCAAAATTCGACGACCAGGTGGGCCACTTGGGCCAGTCGCCCTGTCTTCCCCAGAAAGGAAAAGCAGAAGACAGAGAGCCCTCTGTCCGATCACGATTTCACCCCCAGAGGGTCCCTACCTCCGTTCCACCAGGAGACCCTCAAGACTCACAATCGAGAAGATCTCCTGGACCAAAGGTTTCAAGAGATGAACCGACGGATCGAGGAGCTTATCAGACAAGGCCGGCTCGACAGATTCATCTGATGTTGACCTGAAGGTAGGGAGGATCGATCGAGGGCCCTACCACAGCCAGAGCCACCAAGAAGGGGGGAACAGCCTGAAGATTAGCCTCCAATCGAGATCGTCAACACCATCTCTGGAGGACCCCGGTGGGATGCAGCTAGTGGATCGGTCGTACCGTCCAAGTGGCAGAGGACTGAAGAATCTATAACCTTTACTGAAGAAGATGCCTGGGAGATTCAATTCCCCCATAATGATGTAGTTGTAGTTTCTTTAAATATTGCTGACTATAATGTACGCCGCATTCTTGTTGATAGTGAAAGCTCGATCGATATTCTGTTTTACGATGCATTCTCGAAAATGTCCATTTCGGATGGTCGATTAGGATCGATAAACTCCCCGTTGGTAGGGTTCACTGGCGATGCTGTGCCAGTGGAAGGGGTAATAACTTTAACTGTGGTTGCAGGTCGGTACCCAAAGCAATCAAGAGCGCAAGTGAATTTTTTGATAGTAAGGGCGCCATCTGCCTACAACGCAATACTCGGCCGACCTGGCCTCAACACCCTCTGAGCTGTGGTATCAACCTACCATTTGAAGCTAAAATTTCCTACTAGCCAAGGGGTCAGAGAGGTCAGAGGAGATCAAGCCTTGGCAAGACGCTGCTACAACATAGCCCTACAAAGAAATGGTCAGTCCGACCTCTGTCCGGTTGATGGATTGGACACCCGTGATGACCTTGCTGAAGAACGGGGTGAACCAATTGAAGATCTTGTTTCAATTCCTTTGAACGATGGGAATGAAGAGCATGTGGTGAAGATCGATTCTAACCTGGGAGAAGAGGTACGGACACAGCTCATCAATTTTCTACAAAAGAATGCAAATATTTTCGCTTGGGTTTCGATGGACATGCCAAAGATTGATGCAGAAGTCATGGAGCACCGCCTGGCTGTTGATCCCAAACATCGGCCGATGAAGGAAAAAATCCAAAGTCATGCACCGGAAAGGCAAATGGCAATAGCTGAGGAAGTTGATAAACTCCTGAAAGTCGGGTTCATCAGAGAAGTCAACTACCCGAACTGGGTCTCCAATGTGGTTCTCGTCAAGAAGGCGAACGGCAAGTGGAGGATATGTGTAGACTTCAAAAAGCTAAACAAAGCTTGCCCGAAGGACAGCTATCCTTTGCCCAGAATTGACCAATTAGTGGATGCAACTTCGGGCCACGAGCTTCTCACTTTCATAGATGCATTTTCTGGCTACAATCAAATCAGGATGGCACCAGAGGATGAAGAAAAAACTACTTTTATTACTAACCGTGGTCTTTATTGTTACAGGGTCATACCTTTTGGCCTAAAAAATGCAGGGGCGACCTATCAACGACTAGTGAACAAGATCTTCAAAGAGCAGATCGGCCGCAACATGAAGGTCTACGTAGACGATATGCTTGTAAAAAGTAAATCCACAAAGAACCACGTCGCCGACCTTGAGGAGACCTTTAGCGTCCTTCAAAAATATAAGATGAAGCTGAACCCGGCCAAGTGCGCTTTTGGAGTAACCTCAGAAAAATTCTTGGGCTTCATGGTATCGGGGTGCGGGATCAAAGGAAATTCGAAAAAAATTTATGCCATTCAGGAAATGACCACCCCGAAGTTAATAAAGGAAGTTTAGCGCCTTATTGAGAGAGTAGCAGGTCTGAATTGCTTTGTCTCAAGGTCGACCGAATGATGCCTGCCTTTCTTTCAGACCCTCAAGCAGCCGAAGAACTTCTGTTGGACTATTGAATGTCAGCAAGCATTCAAAAAATTAAAGAGCTACCTTGGCTCACCTCCCCTATTGGCAAAGCTCGAATCTGAAGAGGAGTTGTTCTTGTACCTGACGGTCTCCCCTGTGGCCCTCACAGCAGTACTGGTTAAGGAAGAAGCAAAAACTCAATGGTCGATCTACTATATTAGCTGAGTATTGAGAGACGTCAAAACCAGGTATACTAAGTTAGAGAAACTAACTTACATCTTGTTGATTGCAGCTCGAAGGCTCCGACCTTACTTTCAAGGGCACACCATAACACTGCTCACCGACCAGTCGATCAAGGCGGTTCTGCATCGAGCGGATGCTTTCGAAAGGATAGCGAAATGGATAGTCGAGCTCATGAAATTCGACATCAACTATCAATCTCGACCGATGATTAAAGCCCAGATATTAGTAGACTTCATAGTGGAGTGCACTATTCTGAAAGAGGCCGAACTTGGACGAGGTGAAGCTGACAACTCAGGGCTCCAATCGAATTCCCCTGAAGAAATAACAGATCTCCCTGATGGTTTTTGGGCCCTCTACGTGGACGGTTCCTCCAACATGTCAGGCACAAGTGTGGGCCTGATCTTGATCAATCCAGAAGGAATTATTACGGAGTACGCACTGCGCTTCAAATTTTCTGTGACAAATAATGGAGCAGAATATGAAGCTCTGATAGCGGGACTGAGGATCGCCAAAGAGCTAGAAGTAGATCGGCTCCAAGTCTACAGTGACTCCTAATTGGTGGTGGAACAAGTCAACGAAAACTATGAAGCTCGCGAGGACAGTATGGTCAAGTATCTCGAAAAGATAAAAGAGATCATCCCTGTCTTCGATAGCTTTGACATCAAGCAAATTCCAAGAGCAGAAAATACCAGGGCCGACCTCCTCTCCAAGTTGGCTATACTGGCTCCGACTGAACTGCCCAAGGAAGTCTTCTTCGAAGTTCTGAAGTGCCCAAGTACGGAAGAACCGCACCTTGTAATGGAGATCAACCATGAACCCAGCTGGATTGACCCACTGGTTGCATACCTCAAGGATGGGATTCTTCCTCCTGATGCAAAAAAAGCTCGAAAGCTTAGGAAACAGGCCTCCCGATATATTCTTTATGAAGGCAAGCTGTACAAGAGGTCGTACTCTTTGCCCCTCCTAAAATGTCTCCAGCCTTTTGAAGCCGACTTTGCCTTGTGGGAGGTACATGAGGGAGTCTGCGAAAGTCACCTGGGGGTCAGATCTTTATCCCACAAATTGCTCCGACAAAGCTATTACTGGCCTACCATGTACCACGACTCCATCGAATATGTCAGAAGGTGTGATCGGTGTCAGAGATATGCAAACATCCAAAGGCAGCCCGCCTCCGAACTTACACCCTTGAGTGCCCCATGGTCGTTTGCACAATGGGGGATGGATATCCTCAGACCTTTTCCCATGGCATCTGGGCAGCAGAAGTTCCTCCTGGTGGCAATTGACTACTTCACCAAGTGGGTCGAAGTTGAACCTTTGGCGAAAATCACAGAAGCTAAGGTGCAGGACTTCGTTTGGAAGTCAATTGTCTGTAGGTTCGGATTACCCAGAACTCTCATTACTGATAATGGGTGATAATTTACTCGGGCAAAGTTTGCTGAATTTTGTGAGGACTTAAATATCTCCCATAACTTCACGTCAGTAGCCCATCCGCAAGCAAACGGTGAAGCCGAGGTTACTAACAGGACTCTGTTGCAAGGAATCAACGTGAGACTTGAAAGAGCAAAGGGAACTTGGGCAAATGAGCTTTATCATGTGTTGTGGGCATACCGAACTATCCAAAGGCTGCCCACAGGGGAGACCCCCTTTGCCTTAGCCTTCGAAATAGAAGCCATAATCCTGATCGAACTCAAACTTCCATCGACGCGAGTTGTGGCATTCGACGAGTAGTGCAACTCGCAGGATCTTAAGGCCAACTTCGACTTATTAGAAGAAAAGTGGGAGACAGCTCAAGTTTAGATGGCTACCTACAAGCAGAAAGTGGCCCACTACTACAACTCCTGGGTCAAGAGCAAGGCCTTCAGAGTGGGGAACTTAGTACTTCGGCGAGCCGCTGTCTCACAACCTCAGAATCAAGGGAAACTCACCCCTAACTGGGAAGGCCCGTATGAAGTCAGGGAGGTGGTTCTGCCCGAAACATACTATTTAAAAGAGCTCGGAGGAGCAGACCTTCCACGACCATGAAATTTGAAAAATCTACGAATGTATTACCAATAATTTTGCTTTAAATAAAAGTTTCTTTCATATTCGCATATCTTTTCTCTTGGCATGAGCTTGTGACAACAGGGAGTAGCTCCTTAAGACAATCGAAACTAAGTGTGTTAGGAACAAGAGGAGGACCTCATCCCCACACAAACAAAGGCCCGGTTATTTAGAGACTGAATGGGAGGAGAGGCCCTTGCAATGACCCTTATGCGCCCCCACAGCCATGTTAGGAACAGGAGGAGAACCTCGTCCTAACATGAGCAAAGTCGAAGGCCCGATTATTTAGAGATCGGATGGAGAAAGAGGCCCTTGCAACGGCCCTTATGCGCCCCCACAGCCATGTTAGGAACAAGAGAAGAATCTTGTCCTAACATGAGCAAAGTCGAAGACCTGATTATTTAGACACCGGATGGGGGGAGAGGTCCTTGCAACGGTCCTTATGCGTCCCCACAGCCATGTTAGGAACAGGAGGAGAACCTCGTCCTAACATGAGCAAAGTCGAAGGCCCGTTTATTTAGAGACCGGATGGGGGGAGAGGCCCTTACAACGGCCCTTATGCGCCCCCACAGCCATGTTAGGAACAGGAGGAGAACTTCATCCTAACATGAGCAAAGTCGAAGGCCACATTATTTAGAGACTGAATGGGGAGAGAGGCCCTTGCAACGGCCCTTATGTGCCCCCACAGTCATGTTAGGAACAGGAGGAGAACCTCATCCTAACATGAGCAAAGTCGAAGGCCCAGTTATTTAGAGATCGGATGGAGGGAGAGGCCCTTGCAACGGCCCTTATGTGCCTCCACAGCCATGTTAGAAACAGGAGGAGAACCTTGTCCTAACATGAGCAAAATTGAAGGTCCAGTTATTTAGAGATCGGATGGGAGGAGAGGCCCTTGCAATGGCCCTTATGTGCCCCCACAGCCATGTTAGGAACAGGAGGAGAACCTCGTCCTAACATGAGCAAAGTCGAAAGCTCGATTATTTAGAGACCGGATGGGGGGAGAGGCTCCTGCAACGGTCCTTATGCACCCCCACAACCATGTTAGGAACAGGAGGAGAACCTCATCCTAACATGAGCAAAGTCGAAGGCCTGGTTATTTAGAGACGGGATGGGGGGAGAGGCCCATGCAACGGTCCTTATGTGCCCCCACAGCCCTATTAAGAACAGGAGGAAGACCTCATCCTAACATGAGCTAAAATTGATTGTGTCGGAAATAGGAAGAGAACCTCGTCCTGACATAAATGAAGATCTAGTCATTTGAGATCGGATGAAGGAAAAAGCCCCCCAGCAATTTCTCTACACCCCTACAATCCAGTTAGGAGCAGAAGAAAAACCCTCACCCTAATACAAAAAAGAAGAAAAAACGATGAGCTACACCAAAAAAAAATGAAAATGAACTACATTTAAGGTTCAAGGGATCTCGTCTCAACGAGGAAGAAAATCTTTGTCGAAAATCTCCAGTCCCTAAGGGCGAATCAGTACGGCGATGATCAAGAATCTTCAAACAACGTCGACATCGAATAAGACAAAAGACAAAAGAAGTTCGGTAAATGACAACTTAATGCAAGAATGGACAAGGTAATGAAAAATTTTCTTTTTATTTTATTTGTAAAGTGCGAGTTACAAAGCCTTTGAAGGCCAAAAAAAAAGCAACAAGAAAAGAAAGGAATACATAGAATAAAAGGTAAAAAAGCTCTAAGGAAGCTCGACTTCTTCAGACTTCGAACTCTCGGTTCCAGCCATCATCGAGGATTGCTTTAAGTACTTAACTTCTTCTTCCAGTCTCCCTTTTGCTTCCCCCTTCCACGGGATCGAAAAGTACTCACGGTCGAAGATGTACCACAAGCGCGGGCTCTGGGCGATCAAGGTGAAGCACGATCAGATCTGTCTCTTCTACCCTCGTCTTCTTCATCGACCCAGAAGTTGCAGCGCCTTTCCTCTTGTGGGCCTTAAGACTCTTGGCTAACATCCGAGCCACATCCGCATCCATATCTGCAACGAAAGAAGGCCGGCACAGCTTGGAAACAGAACCACAAAAAAAGGGAGAGTTCTGAAACTAACCTAGACTGGTTAGAAGGATGCAGAGACGTAGAGATGGGGATGACTCAAAGAATGCCTAAGGCCGAGAAGGATGCTGGAAAAGAACGGAACTCTCAGAAAGAAGGAGGGACCGAAGAAACTTCCAGACAAAGTGAAACCCCTTAAGGAGGGAGGCGGGTTTAAATAGGCGACGAGGTCTGATGCAATAATGACCGCAGATTTTCTCTGACCGATCTATAACCGCCGCATGGCCCACTCATCGTGGCAGGCGGCTAAAGGCGGCAGACAACTGACAGAATCATTATTGTGCCATACCTAGAGCAATGCTCCAGCGAGAATTTCGAAAAATCTTTTCGAATCACCTCGATTTGAAAAGGCTCCAGAACCAGCGTGCCAAATGCCAAAATATCTGGAAACAATCAAGACCGAAAATCGAGGGAGGCAACTTCAGTTGTGAAAATTTTTTTGTACTTCATTCAGAATTCGAACTTGAAAGTAGGAGGACTGGTGTTGGATATAAAACAACCCCAGTCGAAGTTCGTAAAAGGCCGACCCTTCCAGGGCTCTTCCGGCTTCCGACCTTGTGTGGCGTCTTTCTGAACTCCCCCGACCGTCCGAGTTTTCGTAATACCACCCGGACTTCTCTAATAATGAGCTCCTCCATTCATCTATCGGACCGCTCCAAACGCTCTCTGAGCTTCACTATCAGCAGATTTTCTACAGTGATCGACTATTCTTCGAATCTTTTCCAGACTTCTTCCAGCCACGAACGACTTTACTCCGAATTTCTTCCGAACTTCATCAATGTCCGAGCTTCTCCAACAGCAAGACTTTTACAGTAACCAAACTCCATCCAAGTTTCTACGGTGGTCGATCGCCTTTTGGATTTCATCCGAGCTTCTACAAGAGTCGGATCCCAGCCGAACTTCTATAGTGGATGGATCCCAGACGAACTTCTACAACAAACGGGCTCCACCAGTCGGGTTTCTATTCTAAATTTTTTTCGAACCTCGTTAATGATCGAGCTTCTCCAGCAGTGGGACTTCTCCAACAGAAAGTCTCCATCCAAGCTTCTACGACAATCGATTTTCGTCCGAGCTTCTACAATAAGCGGCCTCCTTTCAGACTCCTATAAGAGCCGGACTCCGTTCGAACTTCTATGACAGAATTGAATCTCAGACTCCTCCAACGTTCGACCTTCCCCAGTGTCCTCAAGACTCCTCCAGCAAACGAACCTCCACAGCGCCATCCGAACTCCACTGTCAGACGACCTTCCACCGGATTCCTCATGAAACCGAACCTCTCCGGTGGACAATCTACAGACGAGCTTTCATACCAGGCAAATCCCAGATGGGCTCTCCTAGCAACTAGACTCCTACCGAACTTCTCCAATAGAAAGTCTCCATCCGAGCTTCTACAGCAGATGACTTTCGCCTGCAGCATCAGTGCCCAAGGCACCCGACAACAGTGAATTCGTCAGCAACCTCGAAAATATCTGAGCTTCTCTTAGATTGTAGAGATAGAGAGTCATTCCGCTCCATCAGACGTCCCAACCGAGCTTCAGCCATCAGGCCCGAACTCTCTGGCAAGTCGCGACAATGGCCACTACCCCACTCCACTCTCTGTAACAGATTTCATGCGGCCCCACTACTCTCTGGCAAGTTGCGACAACGGACACCACTCCACTCTCCATAACAAACTCTACGTGGCCCTGAACAACCCCCTGACGCCACTACTCTTCGTAACAAACTTTGCGTGGCCCTGAACAGCCCACTGCCAGACGGTTACAGACGTCGCTGACAATCAGTTACGCTCTCCGTCTATAAAAAGGGACTCCCAGATATGTTCTTCTCTAAGCTCTAAATTCTATCTTGAAACTTTGCTAAAATCTCATTCGAATGCTTCATTTCTGTTGAGGTAGAGTACTGACTTGAGCGTCGAAGGGTCTTGCCGGAGCACCCTCAACTCCGGTTTAGACTTCTCTTGCAGGTCCCGACGACGGATGCGATCTCTTTGACTCCAGCTTCTCCGACGTTGGTGGAATTCTGCACCAATAAGACATAAGCTTGATGCTAGATTAGAAAAATATAGGTTATAGATTATCCCAAGGAGAGTATAGGATACTACTTCTATAATCCTACTCAACAAAAGATATTTGTTGGTAGGCATATCATTTTCTTGGAGAAAGAGTTTATCCAAGAAGGAGGTAGTGGGAGGTCTATTGAACTTGAGAAAGTTCAAAATCTACAATCAATTCAAGATTTACCAGATGGTTCTCAACCAAATGTGCCCATTGTTGAAGCACAGCCTCTACACACACCTCCTCTTTGAAGGTCGAGTAGAGTGCGTAGGTACCACTCAGGTATGAGTTTGTCATTGAGAATGACAACACAACCCACATTATTGAAAATGATGAGCCTATGACCTACTCGAAAGCTGTCATTAATAGTGACTCTGATAAGTGGCTCAATGTCATGAAATCTGAAATAGACTCTATGTATGCCAATCAAGTTTGAACGTTGGTTGATGCGCCTGAGGGTGTGACCCCAATAGGCTGCAAATGGATCTTCAAAAAGAAGATTGGAGCAGATGGCCAGGTAAAGACCTATAAGGCCAGGCTTGTGGCAAAAGATTTTAGATAAAAATAAGGTGTTGATTATAAAGAAATTTTTTCATTCGTAGCCATGCTCAAGTCTATTTAGATAATGCTTGCTATTGCAGCATACCATGACTATGAGATCTGATAGATAGATATCAAGATTTTCTTTCTCAATGAAATCTTGAGGAAGAAATCTATATGACTCAGCTAGAGAAATTTGTCCCAAGTGGAAGAGCAAATCAAGTATGCAAGCTGAATAGATCCATATATGAATTAAAGCAAGTATCGAGGAGCTGGAACATCCATTTTAATGAGACAGTCAAATCGTTTGGCTTCATCAAAAATATGGATGAACCTTGTGTATACAAGAAGAGTAGTGGGAGTACTATTATCTTTTTAATCTTGTATGTGAATGATATACTGCTCATTGGGAATGATATCCCGATATTGTAATCGGTCAAGACTTGACTATCACAAAAGTTTTTCATGAAAGACTTGGGTGAAGCATCCTATATACTTGGTATAAAGATCTATAGAGATAGATCGAAAAGGATACTAGGCTTGTCCTAGTCTAGGTACATTGATCTTGTGTTTAAGAGGTTCAACATGGAGAGAAGTAAAAGAGGTTACTTGTCCATAGGTCATGGCATACAACTCTCTAAGAAGATGTCTCCTAAGACACCTAAAGAGAAAAATAGAATGAGTTCTATTCCTTATACTTCGGTAGTAGGATCAATAATGTATACTATGTTATGTACCAGATTTAATGTGGCTTATGCCTTGGGTCTTGTAAGTAGATTTTAGGCTGATCCTGAGAAGGATTATTGAAAAACTGTAAAAAATATACTCAAGTACTTGAGAAGAACTAGAGATATTTTTCTAATATATGGTGGATCTGATTTAAAACTGGAAGGTTATATCGATTCTAATTTTCAATCTTATCTAGATGATAGCAAATCGATATTTGAATATGTGTTCATCTTGTATGATGGTGCAGTAAGTTGAAAAAGTTTCAAACAGTAAACTGTTGCTAACTCGGTTACTAAGGTTGAGTATATTGCTACAAGTGAGGCTACTAAGGAGGCCATCTAGATGCAGAAATACATCACAGAGTTGGGTGTGATTTCAGGGATTGAATAAACAGTGCCTCTTTATTGTGATAATATTGAGACAGTTGCTTAAGCCAAAGAACCAAAGTCTCATCATAAATCCTATCACATCCTAAGACAGTTCCACCTCATTTAGGAGATAGTCGAAAGATGCGATGTAATTGTAGAGCGAGTTTGATGAGAATAGTGTCCTAAAGCCAATCGTCAGCCTGTTGACGGTTGTACTTTTTCTTGTATTAGTATATGAATTATAAATAAATAAAAGTTATTTTGATATTTTTCATCACAAATTGTTACATCTTCTAATAAACTCCTGTGTTGTGGTGAAATCCTTAGGACTATTTAGACTCGACAAAGGAGGATTTGTCGTTTAGTCCTTAAACTTGTTCGCGACCAAATGATATGTTGTTACCAAGGACAATAACGTTTATCAAGCATAGGTCATTGTGTGCCATATGAATTGGTTGTCCTCTTAATCAAGGAGTGTGGAGACACTGGTATGGCATACAGGTGAGATGTAAGGGTACATCTGCACTGAACGTGACCGACTCTGAAGCTTTTTTTACTGTCAAGATTTTCTCTGAGGGATATGGGTATAACTGTCCCTCCGACCTGAGACCGTCATGGTGACTTGCAAGCAACTCACTGCACTTAGGCACTGGACTACCTGAATTTCTAATTTAGCGACGGAAGGCTGCTGGGTGTAGTCAAGTACTTGACTTGTCGATGCGTGTGTCAAGATGGGATTGACCACTCCAGTTTAGGAGCTGTGTACAGTCGTGTTTCAATTTAGCAAAATCTTAGCCAGGGTAGTCCTAGTGAGCAGTCACAGGACTGTTTGAGTTGACCATGATTCGGATGATTTGATCAGGGTTGACAGTTTAATCCTGAGTCGTCCTATACACAGGGGTCAAAAGGGATGAATTATATAGTAACCATATTCGCGTAGGTTCTAAATGTTGCAATTGTGACTATTCGACCTATCCGAACATCGGATATCATTGCTAGATGGTCACTTCGATTAGTATAGGAATTGATTCCTGTACTACCAGCTTAGATTCGAACCTGCGAGGTCACACACATTAGAGGTTCCTATCTGATCTGATGGCTGGTGAAGAGTCCCACTGGACTGGGACTCTTCGACCAAGAGTCTTAATGCTTGAGGACTCTAAGTCTTACGTGACTGGGACTCTATGATTAAGAATCAGGATTTTCTGATCATGAGTTTAGCACATTTTGGGTACCAAGGTCAAGAGTCCCTCTGATTTGGGACTCTTCGATCAAGGTTTCATATCGATGGACTTTGATGTCCGATTGTCCATCCGATTTAGACTCAATATTTATGAGAGGTTTAATTAATGATTTGGTCACTAATTAACTCAATTTGATTGAGTAATTATTTTTGGATCAAGTCCAATTGAATTGGATTCAGTTGGGTTTGATCCGATTAGGTTAAGAGTTGACCTAATCATCGAGGTGGTTTGGTCCCTGATCTGATCAGGGGTTGGACTTAGTCAATTCTTGATTTGATTAAAATTTTATTGAGCCTAATTAGGCCTAATTATGTTAGGTTTAATTTAGTCTAATTATGCCTAACCTATTTTAATAAGATTGGTTCAATTAGGATTGAAACCACCTTGACTTATCTCCCTGCGCCACCTCACCTCACCTGCACATATTTGAATTCACGAGAAACAAGTTCTCATGAATTTTCTCCCATGCAGAAGCCTTCCCACGCCCCTCTTGTGTGCGCAATTTGAGTGAATAAAGATGGTTGGTTGGCCATTCAAATTCAAATGAAGTTTGAATTTGAATGGACAACTAATCCCATGCGCCACCTTATCCACTTATGCGCCACTTCCTCCACATGAGAAAAAGTTTCTCGTGTAAACTCTCCATGCACAAAGAAGCCCACACCCCTCCCTTCTCATGCCTTGAGTGGATAAGGATAAGTTGGTTGGCATTTGAATTCAAATTCGATTTGAATTCAAGTGAGCAACCACTTAGCTTTATCCTCTCACACGGTGAAGACGCGATCTTGCACTGTTTTAAAAGGAAAGAAAAGGTGGGGCATGTGCACAATTTTATTTGAGAGAGAAGGCTATGTGAAAAGGCCGTGTGCATAGATTGGAAGTTCAAAAAATTTCGAGAGAAGAGAAAAGAAAAGAAAGAAGGTGGGCGTAGGATTTTCTGTGAGTACCCTAGGGTTTCTGCCTAGGGTTTGGGAAGTGAGAAGGTGAGCTACGAGTGTCATGAGCCCACCAAACTTTAGGAAGAGCTTCAACAACCTCTCAAGTATCTCTACTAATGATCTAGAGTATCTGAAGAATCAATAGACATCGATCGAAGGAGTTCGATCAGCATCAGCCATCGAAAGGGTTCTGCAATGAACTAGCATTCGTGAGGAGCCGATCAGATCGAAATCTTCATGTGGTTGATCCACAGAGGCCAGACATACTGTGTGACTGTATTGTAATGATCAGACCATCCTGACGGTGATCAAACTACGGCAATTGACTACCTGCACGAAGGTAATGTGTTTTGAACACATAACAGTAAAATATTTACTATAGAAGTTTAAATTTTAAATTTAAATGCATGCTATATATATCATATTTAGATCCTTGTGTAGGGTTAATACATGTTAATTAATTAGATTAATTAATAATTTTTACTATAAAATTATAATTTTGAAAAAGTTTTAAAATTATCGTTTTACCCCTGCACTAAAATTCACTTCAAATGATAGTCTTTCTAATGGTGGTCAGGTTGGCCAGCTAAAGTCGGGCCTGATCATTTATTGGTCCGATTCATCAAATCAAGTCATGTTAATAGTTGGACCTAACCAGATCTTTTCAGTGGAGGCCAAAGCCTACTGATTAGGTTCTGGGGTAAAATTAATTACTAGAAGTTGTTTAGAGAAACAACTGGTTATGAACCTACCCATAGATGCACATGGCTTGACCAACCAAAGTTGGACTCATGTGTAGTTTGTGTAGATTCTAATACCTACTAAAGAATTAAAGTAATTCCTCAAATTAAAGGTTGAGGCTACCAGTTCGTAAAAATACTGAGAGAAACTTTAGACTAAAGTCCAAGTCTTTAGTATTAATAATTTATATACTAATAAAGGTCTGATTTTTTTTTATACAGCTATGGCCACTATCCTGTCACTCCAATCATTATTAGATAATGACAAGCTCATGGAACCTAATTTCGATAGCTGGTATCAAAAATTGAAAATCATCCTTGAGCATGAGCGGATCCTTTATGTAGTAACGGATCTGGCACTTGAGGAGCTAGCCCCGAACGCTAGAGAGACGATCCGAGATACTTACCAGAAGTGGCTCAACGACCGCACCACCGTTCGGTGCATAATGCTGACGGCAATGAATGATGAGTTCAGCTGCAGGCTCGAAAATATCCAGCCACAGGAGATGCTTCAAATGTTGAACGACTCCTTTGGCATGCTTGACGACGTTGAAAGGCACAAAACTAGTTGTGTCATTTTCAATGCTCGGATGAGGGATGGAGCCTCAATCACTGATCATGTACTATACATGATCGAAATGATTGAGCGCCTAAGTAATCTGGGCTTTCTCTTGCACGAGCAGCTCGGTAAGGATGCAGTCCTTAATTCTTTGCCCAAGTTCTTCCTCCCCTTTCTTACTCATTTTCAGATGACAAAGCCTACAGTGAACTACCATGGCTTGTTGGGGTTGCTGCAGAACTTTGAGAAGGACCACCAGCTCCATAAGGAGTCGGTGAATGTTGTGGAGGGTCTTCTTCTGGTCGTCGACCCTTTAAGAAAGGAAAGAAGAACAAGAAGAAGAAGAATAAGAAGGTGCAGCCGCATGCAGGGATGTCTGCACGAGGTCAGACCAAGAAGCACAAGCTTGACTAGAGCCAGACAGAGTGCTTCTTTTGCAAGAAGCAGAGGCACTGAAAGAAGAACTATCCTCTATACATTGCCTCCCTAAACCCGAACAGGCCAAAGAAGAAGCAAGGTAATTATATGATAATACCTTGTAAATTTTTTATTTGTGATACTACTGTCTGGGTATTGGATACTGAAAGCCCTTATCATATCTGTAATTCGATACAGGATCTGCAGGTCAGTAAGAGATTTGATGGAGGTGAGAGGTTCCTGAACGTTGGAGATGGAAGCAAAGTTCCAGTTCTAGCTTTAGGAATCATGAACCTTGTAATCAACTCTCGTAATGTAATTCTGAGTGAATGTCACTATTGTCCAAGTTTTTTATTAAATACTATTTTTGTAGGCCTTTTGGCCATGTACAGTTATGAATTTTTAATAAAAAAAAATATTTGCAATATTATTTTGAATGGTGTTACAATATTTGTTGGATAACTAAATAATGAAATTTACTTACTATCACAGCCTGTTAATATGGTTCAAACCTCCGGTAAACCCCTTAGAATGGATAATATGTCAGAAGTCTACCTTTGGCACTGTAGGCTAGGTCATATCAATAAGAATAGGATAAACAGGTTGGCTCAAGAAGGAATTCTTGAAGTTGGTGATTGTGAATCACTTCCAACCTGTGAGTCCTGTCTTCTTGGGAAGATGATCAAATCACCTTTTACTGGAAAAGGTGAGCAAACCAGTGAACTCTTGGGTCTGATATATTCTGATGTATATGGACCCATGAGCTCAAGTGCAAGAGGTGGATATTTCTACTTCATAACCTTCACAGACAACCTATCGAGGTATGGGTATGTCTACTTAATGAAGCATAAGTTGGAGTCGTTTGAAATGTTCAAACTATTCAGAAATGAGGTAGAAAAATAAACTGGGAAGTGTATTAAAACTCTTCGATCTGATCGAGGAGGTGAATATCTTTCCAATGAGTTTCTGACATATCTTGGGGAGAATGAGAATCTCTCTCAGTGGACTCCTCCGGAACACCACAGCATAATGGTATGTCTGAAAGGAGGAATCGGACCTTGTTGGACATGGTTCGATCCATGATGGGGTTTGCTAGTCTGTCGATCTTTCTCTGGGGATATGCGTTCGAATCGACTTGTTGCCTTCTAAATTGGGTTCTGAGTAAGTCTGTAACCAAAATGTCTTATGAGATATGGATAGGATGTAAGCTAGTACTCTCGTACCTTAAGGTTTGGGGGTGTCCGGCTTATGTTAAATATTTAATTACGGACAAGCTTGGACCTAGGTCTGACAAGTGTTATTTCATAGGGTACCCAAAAGAGACCAAAGGGTATAATTTCTACCTAGCTGATGAGCATAAGGTGTTTGTCAGCCTTAAGGCAATCTTTTTGGAAAAAGAGTTCCTTGGTGAAGGGACCGTTGCCTCTAAGGTCGAACTTGAGGAAGTTTGGCAGGTGAAAAAACTGACACAAGTTTCTGAACCTGAACCGAATTTGGTTAGATCAGATCCGGAGCCCATTGTTCCTGCACCCTTAAGGTGGTCTGGTAGAGTACCACGTCAATCGAACAGATACTATGGTTTCTTGGTTCGTGATGGCGATCCTGTCGAATTTGATGAAAACGATGAGGATCCGATCACCTTCATGGATGCAATGTAGAGACCTGACTCTAAGAAATGGCTAGAGATCATAAAATCTGAAATAGAGTCCATGAAGGTCAACGATGTGTGGACATTGGTTGACCCACCCGAAGGAGTAAAACCCGTAGGGTGTAAGTGGGTCTTCAAGAGGAAGAGGGACGTAGACGGAAAGGTGGAGACCTATAAAGCCCATATGGTTGTCAAGGGATATCGTCAACATTATGGTATAGACTATGACGAGATGTTTTCTCCTATGGCAATGCTCAAATCTATTCGGATTATGCTTGCGATAGCTGCCCATCTGGACTATGAAATCTGACAGATGGATGTGAAGATAGCTTTTCTAAATGGAGAGCTGGATGAAAAGGTGTATATGACACAACCTGAAGGTTTCACATCCACAGATGAGTCTAAGGTGTGCAGGCTACAGAGGTCTATTTATGGACTTAAGCAGGCATCCCGGAGTTGGAACATACATTTTGATAGGATGATCAAGACGTATGGCTTCGTTAAGAACGGAGAAGAGCCCTGCATTTATAAGTGGGCTAATGGTCCAGTAGTGATATTTCTTGTATTGTATGTGGATGATATTCTCTTAATCGAGAATGATGTCCCTGCATTACAAGGAATAAAGATTTGACTGTCGTCACAGTTCTCCATGAAGGATCTGGGAGAAGCTTCCTACATCCTAGGGATGAGGATCTATAGGGATAGATCTAAAAGGTTGCTTGGCTTATCCCAGTCCACGTACATTGATACTATGCTGAAGAGGTTCAGCATGGAGAATTTCAAAAAAGGCTATCTACCGATAGGCCATGAAATTTCTCTCTCGAAGAGGAATTGTCCGACAACACCTCAAGAAAGAGAGCGTATGGATAGAATTTTATATGCTTCGACAGTGGGATCTATCATGTACGCCATGACATGTACACAACCAGATGTGGCATACTCACTAGGGGTAGTGAGTAGATACCAATCTGATCCAGGGGAGAATCACTGGAAGGTTGTTAAAACCATCCTGAAGTATTTAAGAAATACTAAGGACCAGTGGCTTATTTATGGTGAATCAAACTTGAGACTTATAGAGTTTACATACTCTAGTTTTCAGTCTGATCATGATGACAGCAAGAGTGTGTCGGGATTTATTTTTACCCTTAATGGTGGGACAGTCTGCTGGAAGAGTTCTAAGTAAAACACTGTGGCTGATTCAGTTTGCGAGGCAGAGTATGTCGCTGCATCAGATGCTGCCAAAGAAGCGATGTGGCTGAAGAAATTCCTCACCGAGCTCGGAGTAGCACCCTTCCTTGTTGGTCCAGTTCTGCTCTACTGTGACAGCTCTGGAGCCATTGCTCAGGCGAAGGAACCGAAGACAAACCAGCGGACGAAACATATTCTGCGCCACTACCATCTTAACTAAAAAATTATGGATAGAGGTGACATCGACCTTCAAAAGATCGACGGAAAGGAGAACCTGGCCGACCCATTCACTAAAGCCATTGCGGTGAAGGAGTTCGACTACTTCAAGTCGAAGATGGGTATTAGATACTGCACCGATTGGTTTTAAGCCAAGTGGGAGATTGTTGGGAATAATATCCCAAAACCAATCATCAGCCTGTTAATGGTTGTACTCTTTTTTATATTAGTATATGAATTATAAATAAATAAAAATTATTTTGATATTTTTCATCACAAATTGTTATATCTTCTAATGAACTCCTGTGTTGTGGTGAAGTCTTTAGGACTATTTAGACTCGACAAAGGAAGATTTGTCGTTTAGTCCTTAAACCTGTTCGCAACCAAATGATACGTTGTTACCAAGGACAACAATGTTTATCAAGCATAGGTCATTGTGTGCCATATGGGTTGGTTGTCCTCTTAACCA
The DNA here is from genome assembly GCF_000442705.2 of Elaeis guineensis. Classification (NCBI taxonomy): domain Eukaryota; kingdom Viridiplantae; phylum Streptophyta; class Magnoliopsida; order Arecales; family Arecaceae; genus Elaeis; species Elaeis guineensis. The sequence continues at coordinate 33,709,158 of NC_026006.2, read as the reverse complement.
AGGAGTGTGGAGACACTGGTATAGCAAACAGGTGAGATGTAAAGGTACATCTACACTGAACGTGACCGACTCCGGAGCTTTTTCTGCTGTCAAGATTTGCTCTGATGGGATATGGGTATAACTGTTCCTCTAACCTGAGACCGCCATGGTGACTTGCAAGCAACTCACTGCACTTAGGCACTGGACTACCTGAATTTCTAATTCAGTGACGGAAGGCTGCTGGGTGTAGTCAAGTACTTGACTTGTCGGTGCGTGTGTCAAGATGGGATTGACCACTCCAGTTCAGGAGCTGTGTATAGTCATATTTCATTTTAACAAAATTTTGGCCAGGGTAGTCCTAGTGAGGAGTCACAGGATTGTTTGAGTTGAGCACGATTCAGATGATTTGATCAGGGTTGACAGTTTAACCCTGAGTCATCCTATACATAGGGGTCAAAAGGGATGAATTATATAGTAACCATATTCGCATAGGTTCTGAATGTTGTGATTATAACTATTCGACCTATCTGGATGTTGGGTACTATTACTAGATGGTCACTTCAATTAGTACAGAAATTGGTTCCTGTGCTACCGACTTAGGTTCGAACCTATGGGGTCACACACATTAGAGGTTCCTATCTGATCTGATGGTTGGTGAAGAGTCCCACTGGACTGGGACTCTTCGACAAAGAGTCCTAATGCTCGAGGACTCTAAGTCCTACGTGTCTGGGACTCTGTGATTGAGAATCAAGATTTTCTGATCACGAGTTCCACACATTTTGGGTATCGGGGTCAAGAGTCCCACTGGTTTGGGACTCTTCGATCAAGATTTCATATCGATGGACTTTGATGTCCGATTGCCCATTCGATTTGGACTCAATATTTTTGAGAGGTTTAATTAGTGATTTTATTGTTAATTAACTTAATTTGATTGGTAATTATTTTTGGATCAAGTCCAATTGAATTGGATTCAATTGGGTTTGACCTGATTAGGTTAAGAGTTGACCTAATCACCGAGGTGGTTTCGTCCCTGATCTGATCAGGGGTTGGGCTTAGTCAATTCCTGATTTGATTAAGATTTTATTGAGCCTAATTAAGCCTAATTGTGTTGGGTTTAATTTAGTCTAATTGTGCCTAACCTATTTTAATAAGGTTGGTTCAATTAGGATTGAAACCACCTTGACTTATCTCCCTGCGCCACCTCACCTAACCTGCGCCTATTTGAATTCACGAGAATAAATTCTCGTGAATTTTCTCCCATGCAGAATCCTTCCCATGCCCCTCCTGTGTGCGCAATCTAAGTGGATAAAGATGGTTGGTTGGCCATTCAAATTCAAATGAAGTTTGAATTTGAATGGACAACTAATCCCATGCACCACCTTATCCACTTGTGCGCCACTTCCTCTACATGAGAAAAAGTTTTTCATGTAAACTCTCCATGCACAAAGAAGCCCACACCCCTCCCTTCTCATGCCTTGAGTGGATAAGGATAAGTTGGTTGGCATTTGAATTCAAATTCGATTTGAATTCAAGTGAGCAACCACCTAGCTTTATCCTCTCACACGGTGAAGACACGATCTTACACTATTTTAAAAGGAAAGAGAAGGTGGGGTGTGCACACAATTTTATCTGAGAGAGAAGGCTGCGTGAGAAGGCCTTGTGCATGAGATTGGAAGTTCATAAAATTTTGAGAGAAGAGAAAAGAAAAGAAAGAAAATGGGCACAGGGTTTTCTATGAGTACCTAAGGGTTTCTGCCTAGGGTTTGGGAAGTGAGAAGGTGAGCTACGAGTGTCGTGAGCCCACCAAACTTCATAGAGAGCTTCATCAACCTCTCAAGTATCTCTGCTAATGATTTGGAGTATTCAAAGAATCGACAGACACCGATTGAAGAAGTTCGATCAGCATCAGCCGTCGAAAGGATTCTGCAATGAACTAGCATTCGTGAGGAGCCGATCAGATCGGGAGCTTTGTGTGGATGATCTGTAGAGGCCAGACATATTGTGTGGCTATATTGTGATGATCAGACCATCCTGGCAGTGATCAGACTGCGACGATCGACTACCTGTACGAAGGTAATGTGTTCTGAACACATAACAGTAAAATATTTACTGTAGATGTTTAAATTTTAAATTTAAATACATGCTATATATATCATATTTAGATCTTTGTGTAGGATTAATACATATTAATTAATTAGATTAATTAATAATTTTTACTATAAAATTATAATTTTAAAAAAAATTTAAAATTATCATTTTATCCCTGCACTAAAATTCACTTCAAAGTTGACACCAAGAACAATATAGCAGACTCGTTCACTAAGGCCTTGTCAATGCAGCAGTTTGACCGCCACCTTGATAGCATACGTATCAAGTATAGGGGTGATTGACTTTAGTGCGAGTGGGAGATTGAAAGAATTATGCCCTACAATCCAATCGCATATGGGATGCGATAGGATGTTTATTGTAATTTATCTTCTAAACTCATGTAATTAACATTAATATTATTAATAAAATTAATATTTTTGATTCATTATATGCTGCATCTTATTAATTTTAAGATTATAATGAACTCCATAGGTCTGGACAATAGTTTTACAATCGTGATTAGATCACATCAGTGATACCTAAATCTTTGATAGTCCTGATCTATAATATTTTTAATCATTGATATATTGAGTCAGAGATCAATGATATCGGTAAGACTGGCATATCCTATGTATACTCAGAAATGAGGATGGTTGATCTCACAACCACTTGTGTGGTGATACTAATACAAAGATATGGGTGCTCATTAGAGAATGAGTTCACTGAATTGATCTGTGAGAGAATAATCAGATGGAGTCTTATTTACATATCAACTGATAATTCTCTAGTGAAAGTTGTGTAAGTGTTCCTTTGACCTGAGGTCACTATGGTACCTTGTGTATATGGATCCATATTTTGGTTTACTACCTAACTTGATTCTCTGATCCTTATATGGGGTGTTTTAGATATGGTGAAGTATGTATAGAGGTTGTGAGTAATCAATAAGGGATCAGTCACTCCTAATAAGGAGAGCGAACATCCTATGTGATCTCATAGGATGATGATTCTGGAAGTCTTTGGCCAAAGCAGGGTGATAATTAGAAAAAGATTTCAATGTATCATCAACTAAATCATCACCTTCAGATTGAGATACATAAAGATAAGTGATTGAGTTTGATATATTTTCATACCCACAGCTCATCTAAGATGTTGTTTGACTGAAGGATTGAATTACATAGAAACTTACCACTAAAGGATATTTTGATAATTTTTCATCAAAATTTTAAATCTTTCAGAGAGTCATGATATGTTGCTAGATGTCAATCTTGACTTATGGGCTTGACAAAAATTGAAAGAATTTGATTCTCAAATCAATTTGAAAGAGTCCAAGTTGATTGGGACTCTTTGGGTGACCTAATCTCATCGGATTAGGGTTACATCGAAAGTTCGGGTCCACTGCTGGCTAGATTTGAAACTCAATAGGTCACACATTTTAGAATTTAGTCTTGATCTGATTTAATTAGAGTTTAATATAAATTTAATGGATTAATTTGATATGCTAGCACATTGTATTAACCCAAGTTTCCAAATTAGCTTGGTTCAAAGTATTTGAGCTAACCTAGACCAGTTGGCTTTGACCTAATAGGATTGGGTCAATTTGGATTGGATCCTTATCCAGCTTGGACCAATTTCAAGTGGAGAAGGATTCCTCCACATTCACCAAAAGCCATACAAACATATAATTGCCGCCCATCTCAAATCAGCGTGAGAAATAAAGAGTCCTTAAAGAAAGCTCTTTATTAAATGCATTGCCTTAGAAGATAAATCAACAATCTTATATTTTAATGCTAAAAATTAATAAAATTTTTATTGCATATAGAGAAAGAAGAGTTCCTCTACTCCAAATATCTAAATTATTAAAAATTCACTCAGTGAATTTATTTGGTATGTGGGAAGTTGGAGCGCCAAAAGTTGGTACCCCTTCATCTTATGTAACATCCCCTAGTCTTCTATTTATAAGGGATGCCCCAGATAGCTTCTAACTAAGATTTTTGGGTGAGCTAGAGAGAAGGGATGTGAAAATTATAAAAAAGAATTTGAAAAAATTTTAAGAAAAAAAAAAAAAAATTGAGTGGCAAAAGTTGCTACAAGGGTGGTGAGATTTTCAGCAAGTATTGTTAGAGTGCCCTAGGATTTGGTTTTTTCATATGTTGGAGCTAAAAATTAAATCTCAGGTTATATGATATCTAAAGAATATCTTCTTGGTATCGTTTTGATGGTAAGATCAAAAGCAACTGGATTTTGGTGCGATTGTGACGTAAGTTTGAAGCCGGTAATGTTCTTGAGAAGACAAGGCTGTGGCAGCGCACCGGTTGTGAAGGACTTTAGCCAACTTTTGTGTGGATCACTGTTGGAGGACTTTTACCTTGGGGTCTTATGGAGAATACTAATATGTCATTTTTTTTTATTTTGATTAAAGTATAATATTCTATCTCTTTGCATGCTTGAATTTGCTTTGATCATGTTCGGCAAGGTGTTTCTAGGATTTTAGATTTGGCTTGATAGTTTTATTTGATAAAGCTATTGATTTGAGTATTTTAAAAAATTTTAAAATTTACTTTCCACTACGTGGTCGGAATCCAACAGTTTCAAGAGGGGTCCACTACAAAAGAATTTCATTCTATTCTAAGTATGTCAAAAATTTATTAGAGATGTATTTATCTCTTCGATTAGATCGAAGAGTTTTAATACTCTTTTCAGTTTATTTTTTTATTTTATTAAGAAATTATTTGAATATTTTAAATAATTCTGACTTATGTATCATTAAATAGACATGCCCATACCTCGATAGATCATCTATAAATATAATAAAATAATAATACCCATCTCTGACACTCTTGTTCATGGATCCACATACATCAGTATGTATCAGATCTAGAACTTTACTGGCTTGCTCCCCATTTTCAGTAAAAGATGACTTGATCATTTTTTTAAGTAAACAGAACTCACAGATTGAAAGTGATTCATAATTACTAATTTTGAGGATTTCTTTTTGAGTCAACCTGTTTATTCTATTTTTGTTAACATGACCTAGCCTATAGCGTCAAAGAAAGATATCAGAGATATCATCAATTTTAGAATATTTGCCAGACGTGTACATTACACTAATAGATTGTGATAATATATAAATTCTATTATTCAGCTGTCCATTCAATACATTAACATCATTCATAATGATATTAAAAAGATCTCTTTTTATTGAAATTTCATAATCGTACATGGTCAAAAAGCCTACAAAAATAATATTCAATAAAAAAAGAAGGACAAAAGTGACATTCACTAAGAACAATTACATTGGACTTGAGTACAAGCTTAATAATCCCTAACGTTAAAACTAGAACTGATCTTCTATCTCCAATATTAAGGAATCTTTCATCTTCTTCAAATCTTCTACTGACCTGCAGACCCAACAATGAATTATAAATATTAAAAAAAAAATTGATATCTAATATCCAGGTAGTAGAATCACAAATTAAAAAATTACAAGATGTTATCATATAATTATCTTATCCAACAACAACTTGCTTCTTTCTCGATCTGTTCGAATTTAGAGAGGTAATGTATTGAGGATAGTTCTTCTTTCAGTGTCCTTGCTTCTTGCATTAGAAGGATTCCACCTAACTCTGATCAGACTTAGATTTCTTGATCTGATCGAGCTTGGGTGCCCTAGCACTTTACACCCTTTTCTTATTCTTCTTGTTCTTCTTTTCTTTCTTAAAGGGTCGATGCCCAGAAGAAGATCCTCTCACCATAGTCACCAACTCTTTATAGAGCAGGTGATCCTTTTCAAAGTTCTGTAGCAACCCCAACAAACCATGGTAGTTGACTGTAGGTTTTGTCATTTGATAATGAGTAAGAAAAGGGAGGTAAGATTTAGGTAAAGAATTTAGAATGGCATCCTTCTCCAACTGCTCATGCAAAAAAAAATTGAGCTTGCTCAAGCGCTCAATCATCATGATCATGTATAGTACATGATTAGTAACAGATGCTCTTTTCCTTATTCAAGCATTGAAGATGGCGCAACTTGTCTTGTACCTCTCAACATCATTGGATGTGCCAAAGGACTCGTTCAATATTTGTAACATATCATGAGGCTGAGCATTCTTGAATTGATGGCTGAACTCATCATTCATTGCCGCCAGCATAATGCAATGAATCATAGTTCAATCGTTGAGCCACTTCTGATAAGTGTCTCGAACCATATTGCAGGTGTTCGGAGCTGGCTCTTCGGATACCGGATCTGTCAGCATGTATAAGATTTATTCATGCTCCAGGACTATTTTCAACTTTCGATACTAACTATCAAAATTTATTCCTATCAATTTATCACTATCTAATAGTGATCGGAGCGACAAGGTAGTGGCCATAACTATAAAAAAATCAAAAATTTATTAGTATATTAATTGATTAAGCCTAAAGATATTAACTTTAGTCTAAAGATTCTTCCACTATTTTATTCGAATTGGTAGCCTCTGTCTTCAATTCGAGAAACTACACTAATTTTCTAGTAGGTACCAGAATCCTCATAGACTGCACATGAGTCCGAGTATGGCTCGACCAATCCTTGTGCACCCATGGATAGGTTCTTAATCAATTATTTCATCAAATAATTTTCAGCATTCAATTTTGCCCCGAATACCTCTTCAGTAGGTGTGTGGCATCTTCGCTAAAAGTTCTGGTTAGGTCCAACTATTAACATATCAAAATTTAGTGCATTTGACAAATGAGTGATCAGGTCTGAGTGTGGCTCGGCCAACCTAACCATCATCAAAAAGATACAACTAAATTAATATATTATGAATGTTAATTTTGATAGTCAGATGAGCACCAGACGTGTGGTGCCTCCAATGATCATCTAAATTGTTGGATCTATTATCATCTAACTTAATGGGAGGCTATGATCTAGTTATCATCATAACTATTTCATTTTTAGAGACCTAATAATTTTAGATGATTTAATTAGATGAAATGAAAGAAAAGATAAGATTCGATCTGCTAATCTTAATCCTCCCACTGACTTCATCAAGTCAGATCAAAGGAGATTAAGCAAAAGCTGACCCAACCAACCAGTCATAAATCCTCCCATTGACTTCACCAAGTCATGAAGAGAACTATAGATAAGTTAAACTAGGGGCACCTAAATCAGTCATACCGATTTCTAGTAAGCATGAGTCAATCCTAATCATTAAGTAATTTGATCAAAACATGATTCACCATGCTGGCCAAGTAAGTGAGATCGATGGGAGAGATATGCCATTAACTCATCATAGACTCAATCTATGCGAGTAGCTTCCAATTAATGACCACCGATCAAAACTACCATACTTATCTTAGATACCAACTGGTTAAATAGTTTTAATTTGATCAACTTATAGACTTGGATTCGACTACAAAGCTACGAACAAGATCCATCTTAGTCTAATCAAAAACATGGACTCTGACCAACTATAACTATTAAGAATTAATCAAGAGAAGAATTGACCCAATCAGAATAATTATTAATTGAATTTAATTAATTACTAATATAATCTATTATCAATGATTTCTAACCTTAGGTCTAATCTAGTTAAATGGATTTGACTCGAGCTAATCCATAGACCCATGAATTATGAAATTTATGCCTTAGATCTTTGATTCTTAAATCTAGATCACTTAATTCTCAATTAAGTTTTGGACAAACACGAGTTGGGGTTTGATATTTGAAAACAGTTTTAAATTTTATAAAATATTTTTACAAACTATCATATAATCAAATAAATTTTAATTTTAGATCTAACATACAATATATCAAATCTAAAATAATTATTTTTTTAACTCTTTTTGTTGTTTATCTTCATGAGAAAGATTGTGCAGCACCCCTACACGACATAGGAGAACTCCATCGAATGGGGGAGAGGGCTATAAAATCCTACTTTCTTCTATGACCAGATGGCTATGGAGATCTATCCAATTTGATTACTATACTATTTATATTTTAGATTAATTATTTAGATCTAATTTAAATAATTAAAATCAGATTATATGTAAAATATTCATGTCAAAAGCAACGAAGATCTGATATCATTTGAAAGAAAAATAGACAGTTCAAAGCATGCATTTTTAAAATTTTTTAGTGGAAGATAGTAGATTAAATATTTTAATCTCCTATGCATTATTTAGATTAGATCTAAACTACCCACTAAAGATCTATGATACAAAATATTACATACAAAAATCTGATATAAATAAAAAACTACATCGATCATATCGATATCCTGAATTAGATCTAACCATTAGATCTGATCAAATGAGTTCAGAACTCATTATCTTATCATGGATCGATGATCGTCACTGTTGATAAATATGATATGAGGTTCTTCTTGATATCAAGCAGCCGCACAGCTCGTCCGACCTCTACAGATAGTCCACTCAAAGTCTCGAATGGATTGTACTTCCTAAAAGTGTTAGCTCACATAGAAGGCACTGAATGGCTAAAATAGGCTCCTTCCTTTGGATCGTCCAAACACTTTTGGATCAAAAGATGGAGCTACTCGAGGAGGTGGTGGTGTAGGAGACAGGAACAAGATCCTCTTATATTTTTCTCATACAAAAACCAGAGCTAAAAAAACCCTAGAACCCACCCGAGACCTCATGCCCAAAAGAAAGATTACTTCCTCTATTTCTCATGCATAGAAGCCCGCCCCCTCTTAGATTTTTTCACACCCCAACCCAGAAGTTTCTCACACAAAAACTAAAACTTCTTTGTCACACAAAAAGTTATCCCTTCTTAAGGTGGCATCCCATGAAAGATAAGGATAAGTTGAGGTGGTTTGATTCAAGTTCAAATGATGGTTTATCCTCTTCACCAATTCAAATCAAATTTGAATTTAAACTTGAACCAAACTTCATCCTTATTCATAGAACTCAGAAAGTGGGTGACAAACATCTGAATGGGATGAAAAAATTTACAAAAGAACCAATTCATGTGTGAGAAGAATGGTCGACATTTTAGGGAAGAGTCCAACTTGATTTGGACACTAACTTCTCATTCAAATTCAAACCTTTTTGAACTCAAATTTAAAATCAACCTCATCCTAATTTGAAGGAGATCAGAAGTGGGCATTAATCCTCTTCTAGGTGTGAGAAAAAATTCATGCAAAAACTTTTCTTGGTTGAAGAAAAGAAGGGCGTAGAGAAAGGTGCCGTAGTGTTTGTTCAATTTGAATTTGAATTCAAATCTTCATCCAATTAGGTTCTTAACCCAACCAAATTAGGTTAGACCCAATTAAATTACTGAACCTAATCTAATTAGATAATAAATATTTTTTATTAAATTTTAATCAAATTAAAAATTAATCAAGCTCAAGTTTTGATCAAATCAGGAATCAAATATCTTTAGCGATTAGGTCATCTCATAACCTAATCGGATCAAACCAAATTGAATTCAATTCAATTAGATTTGATCCAAACTTTAATGCTTAATCAAATTGGACTAATTAATAATCTATTCACTAGTCAATTCTCCTATAATTCATCAACAATTAGTAAATTAATTTATTACAACTCTTGCACAGGGTTAATCATCAATTGAATCGACTATTATATCCTAGAATGTTTCTTAATCGTCGATCAGCCACATGATCAGTTAGAAATTTCTTTTGAGTGTGATCCCATAGGTTTGAACCTAAGCTGGTAGTACAAAAATAATCTTCTTATACCAATCAAAGTGACCATCTAACAATAGTACCCAACATCTGGATAGGTTGAAATATTGCAAAACAATATTCAAGAATCTATTGATATATGGTTACCATATAATTAATCTCTTTAATCCAAATGCTCAAGGTGACCTAAGATTTAACTGTCAATTCTGAAAAGGTTATCCATATTGTATTTCAATTTTTTAAATCCATCATATGGATTACCCTGATCGAGATTTTACTGAATTAAAACACAGTGATGAATTAACTCCTACTTATTCAGAGGAGTCAATTCTATCTTGATTCATACACCGACTTTGCAAGTACTTGATTGTGTCCAAAAATTTTTCATCACTAAATTAAAATTTTAGATAGTCTGGCACCAAAGCACAGTGAGTTGCTTGTAAGTCACCGTGGTGATCTCAAGTTAGAGGGATACTTATACCCATTTTTTCACGAGCTACTTTTGACAGCAGAGTGTTCAGCAGTTGATCATATTCAATGAGATGTACTTATTGGAAAATGTGTCCTAAAACCAATCATCTAAGTGGTAGATGATTGAAATTAGTATATGAATTATCTAATAATAATAGTTATTTGGCAAGTTCATCATAAAAGTTTTATCTTTTTTAAATGAACTCCTAAATTATGATGAAGTTCTTAGAACCATAATCAATCGATAAAGGAGAATTTATCGGATGGTTCTTAAATTGTTCACGACCAAATGATAAGTTATTAATAAGGATGATAACTTATCAAGTGTAGGTCACTGTATGCCATATGCGTTGGTTGTCCTCGTAACCAGTGGTGTGGACCATTGGTATGGCATCCAGGTGAGATGTAGGAGTATATCTGTACTGAACATGATCAAGATAATACTCTACTGTCAAGAGTAGCTAGCTAAAGCCAATGGGTATAAGTGTCACTCCGATCTGAGATCACCACGATGACTTACAAGCAACTCACTATACTTTGGTGTCAGACTGCCTGTATTTTTAATATAGGTTCGAAAAATTTTTGGATATATTCAAGTACTTGTAAAGTCAGTGTGTGAGTCAAGATGGGATTGACCACTCCTGATTAACTTCAGGAAGAGAATATCTTGCTGTGTTTCAATTTAGCAAAACCTAGGCCTGGATAATCCTCGTGAGGAGTCACGGGATTTGCAAAATCTTGAGACACAATAGAGATGACTTATATGAGTGATTAACAGCATACTCGAAGTTGTCTTGAGCATTATTGATCAAAAAGATGAATTATACGATAACCATGAGTCAAGATTCTTAGAATGTTGCTTTGCAGACATTCGACCTATATGGACGTCAGGAACCATTGCTAGATGGTTACTTTGACTGGTACAAGAATTGATTCTTATGCTACCGACTTAGGTTCAAATCTATAGGATCACACATATAAGAGGTTGTAACCTAATCAGATGGTTAATCGACAATTGAGAATCGTTCTAAGGTTAAACGATCAATGTGATTGATGTTTGACCTAATACAAGTATTGCAGGAGGATCAATTAGCAATTGGATTGCTAATAGGCTCAATCTGATTGAGCAATTGGACTGAGATTAAGTCTAATTGAATTTGATTCAATTAAAATTAGTTTGGATTTAATTAGATTAAACTTAATTGATTTATTGGAGAAGCCAATTGCAAGGGAGAACAAGTCCCTATTTGACTAGGACTTATTTGCACCTAATTTCTAATTAATTTAAGATTTAAATCATAATTATATATGATTTAATCTGATTTAATTAGACTCCTAGTTAGACTAGGATCACCATTAATTAGGTTATAATTAATTTGGATTGGGTTCAAAAAGCTTGACCTAGTCTACATAAGAATCCTAGTTAGACTAGGTTTCCATCTCTTATCTTGCGCCACCTAAGAAACTCCAAGCCTACGCCACATATTTAATTTTAGATAATTTTTGTGTGATATCCACATCTAAGGAAAGTAATCTCACACCACTTATTCTAGAGATTTGGATCAGATTTGATTTGGTTCAATATGGAAAGTAATATGGTTTATTATGGAAAGTGGTTTAGGTTCATTTCTTTTTTGAAAGAGTCCCTCTTCTCAAGAACTCTTCCCTCTTCTCATGCGCCTACTTCCTCCATGCTTATCTCTTATTTTTTATCACCCTTTTGTGCTTGTTATCAGGCTCTCCATGAAAATTAAAAGGCAAGGGGCGTCCAAGAGTTGGATGCCCCATGGACTCCTTGTTAGACTAGGTCTTATGACCTAGTCTACCTTATATAAAGTTGCCACCCCATATGATAAGAATAAGGAGTCAAAAATTGCTGGATTATTGATAGAAAAACTAGAGGAGAAAGAGGATGGCATGGGTGGTTTGAGGCACCAATATCCATGGAGGAGAGTCTTCTATCAAGAGACCAAAAGTTGATGTCTTGTAGAGAAAGAAAGGTAAGAGAGAAGATTGTTTTCTCTTATTATTTTTCTTTCAGATTATTCTCTCTTTATTTTATATTTTTATATGATAAAAATTTGAGAGAGAAAGAAGGATGGCATGGTGGATTCATGCTCCAATGAGTTGGAGCATGATGATCTAATTTTAGATATGATTTGATCATGTTCTGATGAGAGAAGAAGAAGAAAAGAGAGACTTCTCTTAAGATTTATTTTAGAACCCTTCTTCTCCATCAATCATGAGATTTTTTTATAAAAAAATTAGATATCATAAGATCTGAAAATTTAAAAAATATCTAGAGAAGAAGGTCTCCTCATGTCCTAGCATAGAGATGTTCTCAGGACATCAATCGTTGATGACCTGAAAGAGAAGAACTATCTTCTCTTAGGATCTTTTCTATTATATTTTATTTCTGATTTTAGAGAGGTCAAAAGGTTTGACTTCTCCCTCATTCTTTCTCATATTCTTCATCTCATGAAATATCCAAGAGATCCGAAGAATATTTTTTTAGATTAACCATCCGAAGGGATTTGCAAGAAGCTAGCACTTCGAGCGGATCTTCATTCGATGAACCTTCAATTTTGTTGCAGCCTCGTGTGGATTACCTGTAGAGGTTGGATGCGTGTGTGGCTCCAAAGATAATAAAAAAAATTAACCATGAAGTTCTTGACCCACGTGAAGGTAAGAGATCTGATCTCTTCTCTTATCTAGATGTGATCTAGGTTTTAGATCTAAAACTGTTTTAGATCTAGGGTATTGATTTGATCAATATCAAAACTTTTATTTTTTGATTTATAAATATAATATGACATATTAAAGTTTCTAATTATAGGGTTTAGTAATTTGATTACATGTATTTATAAATTAAATTATTTAATTTACATATTTCACTGTGTTATATTTTAAAAATATTTTGAAATTCATGCATAAAATCCTGTACTTTATATCAACAGTGGTATCAGAGCATCTAGGTTCTTTTATAATATGTTCATAATTTTATTAAAATAAATTTAAAAAATAAAATAATGATCACACGGACTGTAGGTTGTCCTGCTGTAAGGTTTACCCCTTGTAGTGTAAAGGTTGTCCTGGTACGTTGAGATCTAAAAAATTTAAAAGAGTTTAAATAAATCTTGTCATGAATATTTTAAATTAAGTCTATTTTATTTCATAATTTTTTATGTAATATACATAGATTAAAATTAGCCAAGAACAGGATCTTGCGAAGGTTCTATTTGCTAATCGAACCGGCTCGTCTGAAAATCAGATCGGCTCGACCAGCATGCCAGCTCGACTGAAAAGTTGGTTGAATTATATTTCTGACTAATTTTAATTATTTTAATCTATAATTAATATTTGTTAGTGAAATAAGCCGATCCATTTTTGAAATGAGTCGACCTATTTAGTGAAACAACACTAGATTGTATTAAATCTTTCAAAAGTTGAAAATAAATTTTGAAATACTGAACCCCAACCCTCAGCCATGAACTTAATTAAAAGAATTAAGTGATTATTTAGGATCTAAGTTTGTGATTTAAAGATCCTAAGATAATTTCATAAAACATGAGTTAAAGGGTAATGGGTTAGCTTTGATCAGATCATTGACTGGGTTAGACCTAAGGTTAGATTAAATATGGACTAAGTTAAAAAATTAATCAAATCTAATTAAAAATTAATTAGGATTAGGTCATTCCTATAAATCACTTCAATAGTTGTAGTTGATCAAAGTCCATATATCTAACAAATGGACGCTGATCGTGGCTCAGCGGCTGAGCCCGAGTCTTTAGGCAGACCAAATCAAAACTAATAAACCAGTTGGTGTCTAAGGTAAACCTGATCGATGATTTTTAACTGGGAGCTCGCTTACCTGACCATTTTTGATGGTGTCTAAGGCAAGCTTTGGCAGACCCTCTCATCGATCATACTTACCTGGCCAATATGGTTAATCAGGTCTTGATTAGGTTGCTCATTGATTTGTGCTAACCCATGTCACATAAAAAATCAATGAGTCTGATTTCATTCAGTGAGACTGATCTAGGTGCCCATGGATCAAATTTGATCCCAGTCCTTGTTAATGACTTGAGAAGTCAGTGGGAGGACTTGACTTGATGAAGTCAGTGGGAGCAAATTGGTCCATGTCCTTTCTATCCTTAAATCACTAAAATTTTAAATCTTCTAAAATTATTAGATCCTTAAAATGATAAAGTTATGGAGATAACTGAGTCATAACCTCCCATTAAGGTATTTGATAATGGATCCATTAACTCAATAATCATTGCAGACCCAAAGGCCTAGTGCTTGTTGACTAATGGAATTATCACTCATCATATGATGACTTGAAAGTGTCTCTCTAATGGTGGTTAGGTTAGCCAACCAAAGTTGGACTTAATCATTTGTTGGTTAGATGCATCAAGTATGGTCATGTTAATGGTTAGACCTAACCGGATCCTTACAGTGGAGGCCAAAGCCTACTGATTAGGTTTCTAGGGAAAAATTAAATTACTAAAAATTATTTAGAGAAATAATTATTTAATGAACCTATCCGTAGATGTAGATGGGTTGGCTGACCAAAGTCGGGCTTGTCTTTAGTCTATGTGGATTCTAGTACCTACTAGAAAATTAAAGTAATTTTTTGAATTGGAGGTAGAGGCTACCAATTTGAACAAAATAGTGGGAGAACCTTGAGACTAAAATTCAAGTCTCTAGGCTTAAAATAATTCATATACATTAGGTCATTGTTCTCTTTTCTCAAAACAAGGCTAAACCTTAATTGCTCCAATCGCTGTTAGACAGTGATGACTTATGGGATCCAACTTCGTTAATTAGTATCGAAAGTTGAACTTGGTTCAGCAATACGAATGGATTCATATTGAGGCTTTTTAGTCCATTCAAAATAATTAGTCCAAAATCGATCCAAATCAGGCATGTTGCTTCTACTGTCAGAAGCAAGGTCATAGGAAGAAGAATTATCTTGCTTCCCTTGACCATAATAGGCTGAACAAGAGAAAGGAGCAAGAGTTGCTCATCAAGGATGTTATATAATAACACCTTAAAGTTTCTCTATGAAATTCTACTACCTAGGTATTAGATACCGATGGTCTTATGCAATTTATTGCTACGACTACAAGTAAGTGAAATGTTTGAAAATGGTGAGAAATTCTTGAATGTTAGGGATGGAAGTCTTATTCCAATCCTTACTTTAGGAATTGTAGAGCTTATTTTTAAATATTATCATTTAGAGTAATTATTACTATTGTCCATTGTTTATGATAAATATAATCTTTGTTGGTCTTTTGGCCAAAGATGATTATCATTCATTAATAAAATAAGATTATTGTGATATTATTATAAATAATATTACAATAATATATGGATAATAAAAAAATAATATTTAACATTTACACCGCCTATTAAGTGTAATGTACACACCCAAGTTAGATAATATTATGGATGTCTATCTTTGGCTTAGTCACCTTGACAAGAACAGAATAAATGGATTAGTTTGAG
The DNA here is from genome assembly GCF_000442705.2 of Elaeis guineensis. Classification (NCBI taxonomy): domain Eukaryota; kingdom Viridiplantae; phylum Streptophyta; class Magnoliopsida; order Arecales; family Arecaceae; genus Elaeis; species Elaeis guineensis. Next base: position 33,693,466 of record NC_026006.2, on the reverse strand, counting down.
AGAAAAATCTCACATTAATTATTGTGAATCATTGATAGCCGTGAGTCTTATCTTCTTGGAAAGATGACAAAGTCACCTTTTAATGGAAAAGGTGAAGGAGCTGATAAAGTTCTAAGTCTCATATATAGTGATGTATGTGGACCTATGAACTTAAGTGTCAGAGAAAGATATTAATATTTCATTACAGATGACCTATCTGGGCATGGGTGCATCTGGCCTGAATCATTTGAAATGTTCAAATGATTCAATAATAAAAGATTGAAACAAACTGGATAAGGTGTTAGAACTCTTCGATCAGATCGAGGAGGCGAATACTTATCCAGTGAGTTTGTGACATATCTAGGAGAGAATTGGATTCTCTCTCAGTGGATTCTTTTTCGAAACAAAGTGTATCTGAAAGGAGAAGTTGAACTTTGTTAGACATGGTTCAATCCATAATAGGGTTCACTTCTCTACCTGTTTCAAGATTGTGCTCTTGTGTGATTACTTGTTTTACTCTGAAAATATACTGAGTAAGTCTATTGTGCAGATTCCATATGAGATATGGAATGAACATAGATCTAGACTCTCTCACCTTTGGATTTGGAGTTGATCGGCCTATGTCAAAGGTTTGCATACAGATAAACTTGGTTCTTGGTCCAATAGATATTTAAGGGTTACTAATTCTATCATGCTGAAGAACATAAGATGCTCATAAGCACTAGGGCATTCCTTTTGGAAAGGAGTTTCTTAGAGAAGAAACTGATGCCTATCAAGTTGAACTTGAAAGTTTGACTGGTAGAAAATGAACCGACATAATCTAGTAAACCTACAGAACCAGATTTGATTAGAGCAAACTCGGAGCCCATTAAAGTAACATCTTTAAGAAGATCTGGTAGAGTACCGCGTTAGCTGGACAGACACTTCATTGTCTAGGTCTAGGACGGCGATCCTATTGAGCTCGATGAGATTAACAAGGATCCGATCACCTATAGGGATGCAATGCATTGGTCTAACTCTGAGAAGTGGCCTGGAGCCATTAAATCCAAATTGAAGTCCATAGAAATCAATAGTGTATAGATACTAGATGATTCACCTGAAGGGATAAAACCCATTAGATGTGAATAGATTTTCAAAAGGATCAGAGTAGCGCAGATGGGAAGGTGGAGACCTATAAAGCTCATTTTCTCTATTATCCTAAAGTTGGAACATACATTTTAAATATATATTTTTGTTATGAATAAAGAGGAACCCTGCATTTATAAGTGGGCAAAATATTCTGTAGTGTTATTTCTTGTGTTGTTTGTGGATAAAATTCTCTTAATCGAGAATAGCATTCTAGCATTGCAAAGAATAAAAGTTTGGGTGTCATCTAATTTCTCCATGTTTAAGACCAGATATGGTATACTCACTAATGGTAGTGAGCAAATACCAGTCTAATATAAGTAAGAACCATTGAAAGATTGTATAGATAATCCTTAAGTATTTGAAAAATACTAAAGTCCAGTGATTCAAATATGAAAATACTAACTTTAAATATGTGGATGTTTCAATTTCAGTCAGATCAAGATGATAACAAGAAAGTATCGGATCATATCCTAATTGTAGCAGCAATTTACTGGAAAGATTCCAAGCAGGATACTTTAGTCTACTCAGTTAGTAATGTAGAATACATCGTAGCATATGATGCTGCCATATAAGCTGTGTAGTTGCTGAGCTTCATTAGCAGGTTGGGAGTGGCACCCTCTACTGATGGTCTAGTCCTATCATAGCACTGGAGCCATAAATCTGGCTAAAGAACTGAAGGACCAGCATACTCTGTATTGCTATCACTTTTGATTTTAGATCAGGGTGACATCGATCTTTCAAAGATCGATGATAAAGGAGAACTTGATCGACCCATTTGCTAAGGCCTCGAACTAAGAAGTTCTACGAACTCAAATGGAAGATAGGATATTTGATATCATTCTGATTGACTTTAGTACAAGTGGGAGTTGTTAGAAAATATATCCTAAAATCAATCATCTAAGTGGTAGATGATTGAAATTAGTATATGAATTATCTAATAATAATAGTTATTTGGCAGGTTCATCATAAAAGTTCTATCTTCCTTAAATGAACTCTTAAATTATGATGAAGTCTTTAGAACCATAATCAATCAATAAAGAAGAATTTATCGGATGGTTCTTAAATTATTTACGATCAAGTGATAAGTTATTAACAAGGATGATAACTTATCAAGTGTAGGTCGCTGTATGCCATATGCATTGGTTGTCCTCGTAACCAAGTGATGTGGAGACACTGGCATAGCATCCAGATGAGATGTAGGAGTACATCTACACTAAACGTGACCAATGAACACTCTACTATCAAGAGTAGCTAGCTAAGGTCAATGGGTATAAGTGTCCCTCCGATCTGAGATCACCACGGTGACTTGCAAGCAACTCACTGTGCTTTGGTGCCGGACTGTCTGTATTTTTAATATAGGTTCGAAAAGTTTTAGGGTATAGTCAAGTACTTGTGAAGTCTCTGTATGAGTCAAGATGGGATTGATCACTCCTGATTAACTTCAGATAGAGAATATCTTACCGTGTTTCAATTTAGCAAAACCTAGGCCTGGATAATCCTCCTGAGGAGTTACGGGATTTATAAAATTTTGAAACACAATAGAGATAACTTATATGAATGATTGACAGTATACTTGAAGTCATCTTGAGTATTATTGATCAAAAAAATGAATTATACGGTAACCATGGGTCAAGGTTCTTAGAATGTTGCTTTACATACATTCGACCTATCTGGACGTCGGGAATCATTGCTAGATGGTTACTTCGACTGGTACAGAAATTGATTCTTGTGCTAATGACTTAGATTTGAATCTATAGAATCACACACATAAGAGATTGTAACATAATCAGATGGTTAATCGATGATTGAGAATCGTTCTAAGGTTAAACAATCAATGTGATTGATGTTTGACCTAATACAAGTGTTGCAGGAGGATCAATTAGCAATTGGATTGCTAATAGGCTCAATTCGATTGAGCAATTAGGCTGAGATCAAGTCTAATTGAATTTGATTCAATTAGAATTAGTTTAGATTTAATTGGATTAAGCCTAATTGGTTTATTGAATAAGCCAATTGCAAGAGAGAACAAGTCCCTGTTTGATTAGGACTTGTATGCACCTAATTCTTAATTAAGTTAGGATTTAAATCAAAATTAAATATGATTTAATCTGATTTAATTAGACTCCTAGTTGGACTAGGATCACCATTAATTAGGTTGTAATTAATTTAGATTGGGTTCAAAGAGCTTGACCTAGTCTACATAAGAATCCTAGTTAGACTAGGATTCCATCTCTTATCTTGCGCCACCTAAGAAACTCCAAGCCTACGCCACATATTCAATTTCAGATAATTTTTATGTGATATGCACATCTAAGGAAAGTAATCTCACACCACTTATTCTAGAGATTTAGATCAGATTTGATTTGGTTTAATATGGAAAGTAATATGGTTTAGTATGTAAAGTGGTTTAGGTTCATTTCTTTTTTGAAAGAGTCCCTCTTCACAAAAACTCTTCCCTCCTCTCATGCGCCCACTTCCTCCATGCTTATCCCTTCTTTTTTGTCACCCTTTTGTGCTTGTTATCAGGCTCTCCATGAAAATTAAAAGGCAAGGGGCGTCCAAGAGTTGGACGCCCCATGGACTCCTTATTAGACTAGGTCTTATGACCTAGTCTACCTTATATAAAGTTGCCACCCCATATGATAAGAATAAGGAGTCAAAAATTACTGGATTATTGATAGAAAAACCAGAGGAGAGAGAGGATGGCATGGGTGATTTGAGGCACCAATATCCATGGAGGAGAGTCTTCTATCACGAGACCAAAAGTTGATGTCTTGTAGAGAAAGAAAGGTAAGAGAGAAGATTATTTTTTCTTATTATTTTTCTTTCAGATTATTCTCTCTTTATTTTATATTTTTATATGATAAAAATCTGAGAGAGAAAGAGAGATGGCATGGTGGATTCATGCTCCAATGAGTTGGGGTATGGTGATTTAATTTTAGACATGATCTGATCATGTTCCGATGAGAGAAGAAGAAGAAAAGAAGGTCTTCTCTTAAGGTTTATTTTAGAACCCTTCTTCTTCATCAATCATGAAATTTTTTTATAAAAAAAATCAGATATCATAAGATTTGAAAGTTTGGAAAATATCTAGAAAAGAAGGTCTCCTCATGTCCTAGCATAGAGATGTTCTCGAGACATTAATCATTGATGACCTGAAAGAGAAGAACTGTCTTCTTTTAAGATCTTTTTTATTATATTTTATTTCTGATTTTAGGAAGATCAAAAGGTTTGACTTCTCCCTTATTCCTCTTCATATTCTTCATCTCATGGAATATCCAAGAGATTCAAAGAATATTTTTTTAGATTAACCATCCAGAAGGATCTGCAAGAAGCTAGCACTTCGAGCAAATCTTCATTCGATGAACCTTCGATTTTGTTGCAGCCTCGTGTCGATCACCTGTAGAGGTCGGACACATGTGTGGCTTCAAAAGTAATAAAAAAAATTAACCATAAAGTTTTCGACCCGCGTGAAGGTAAGAGATCTGACTCTTCTCTTATCTAGATGTGATCTAGGTTTTAGATCTAAAACTATTTTAGATCTAGGGTATTGATTTGATCAATATCAAAGCTTTTATTTTTTGATTTATAAATACAATATGACATGTTATAGGTCCTAATTGTAGAGTTTAGTAATTTGATTACATATATTTATATATTAAATTATTTAATTTATATGTTCCGCTGCATTATATTTCAAAAATATTTTAAAATTCATGCATGAAATCTTGTACTTTATACCAACAGTACTCCTACATCTCATTTGCATGCCATGTCAGTGCCTCCATACTTTTTGGTTAAGAGGACAATCAATGCACATAGCACACAACGACCTACACTTGATATAGCTATCGTCCTAATAATAGCATATCATTTGGTCATGAACAACGTTTAAGGACTCAACGATATATCCTCCTATATCGATTCAAATAGTCCTAAGGACTTCATCACAAAATACAAGAGTTCAAATAAGATGTATACAGTGATGAAAAAATTAAATAATATTTATTAATTCAACAATTCATATACAATTATAATGATTAGCTCAACTATCAATAGGCTGACGATTGATTTTGGAACATAATTTTCAATATATTGTTCTTAGCTCTGGAGAAGCTAGTAAACTCCTAATCGAAGATTTCTCAAGCAAGAGTTGTTTTACAAATCCTATCGATCCTGGCAATTGTATGAATGGGTATGTTTTTTTCATTGTTAACTTTGAGCAACCACTTTACTAGTATCGATGTGTCATTATCGATTGTCATTCCCATGGCCTTAGGTTCAACCATCTGGGAGTCATTGGAACAAGAAGAAGGAGGAGGAGGGAAAGGGGAGAAGAAGACTAGTGAGAGGAAAAGAGAGAGAGGAGGAGGATGGCTAAAGCGAAACGGGAGTTGGCTGCGCCCCTCCTTCCCTTCTTCTCTTTCAATTTTGTCCTCCTCCCTATCTCTAATTTTAAATGAAAGCTTTTTTTATTTTTGATGTCATTTCTAAAATTTTTCCATGTTATTTCCATGGAGGCACTTTAATGACAAAATTGGATGGCAGTTGACGGCATACCAATATTGCAACACTTTACAAAGTATGCATATCTAATTACAAAAATAGAAGAATATGCTAAAGTTTAAAAGGATGCAAAAGTAGATATTATTCAATTATTAATCCTTTTATTTTTTAAATGATATGATTTTTTTCTTTGATGTTTTCCATATTAATGCCACACTTTTAAAGCAAAATATGGCTAGCTAATATAATTTATTAGAATAAATCATGTTAGAACAGAAGAGATCATTTGATACAAGAAATAGTGACTTTGACACATTTTTAAAAAAAAAAATTAGTCAAAAGAAAAAAAATATGCAATTTATTTTTTTGGTAAAAATAGATTGTTCATACAACTCTAATATGAATACATCCAAGAAGATCAAAAAAAAGAGTGTCTCAAAAGACCGTGGGAAGGTCCCCTACTCCCTCTGGTGTGCTTTGCCATATAAGAGGCCATCTAGTTGGCGTCATTGTTAGCCTCACGATAGACATGACGAATCTTAATGGAAGAGCAATTGCCCACTACACACTGGATATCATGAATAAGAGGGTGCATCACCGCTGCTGACGATTGCCCTATAGCTAGGCTACCATAGTGGCGAAGTCTCCTAGAATCAATGACCTCTTTACTGCTATCCTCAGCCTCGCAAAGGTAATGCTTGCCCAATCCATCTGTAGCTCGGCCATTGAAACCATACTACCAATAAGGTAACATCTGCCAGTAGCCAAAAATTTAGAGTTAGGGCTATGAATCATAAATCCCATGCCCCCCTACTGCCACTAGTACTACCATGGAAGTTGACCTTGAGATAACTTGGGGGTGGAGGATCCCATGTGATGAACACCAATCGAATTGCTGCTAGAGTAGCTAGGGAGTTTCAGATGTCCCAAGTGGCTAGGGTCAAACCAATCGATAGATAATAAATAACCTCCATAGCCTGGACTAACACCCTTTCAAGAGTGAGTCCCCTGACTACCTTGCCTCCTAAAAAATACCCCTATTTCTAGTCAACCAGATGTTGTAGGTGATGTACACCACCCAGATGCCCTTAGCCCTAGATGAGTCACTCTGTATGGTCCTTCGACAAACCTTTAAGAAGGATTGAGCTCGCTCCATAGGGGTAATAGTCAAAGTGAGAAGTCCGGCCCTCCTCCACACCTGTTTGGCTCTAAGGCATAGGAAGAGGATGTGGTCTACAATCTCCTCCTCCATGCTACAACTAGGGCAAATCATCGAGAGATCCATGCCTCTAGCCCTCAAGAATGTTCTAGTCGGAAGACAGTGCCATGCCACCTTCCAAATAAACAAACTAACTCTTAGGTGGATATGCAACCTCTAGGTCCATGCCCTATCCAATCTCCTGGTCGGAGACTTGCTGTATGCCTCGTATAAGTCCCTAGTCACCACTCTCAGAATATAGGATGATCCCCATACTCTCACATTTGGGTTGGCATGGATAGGTATCATAATAGAAAGCCTCCTCTCTGCTAGATCAACGCTGAAGATGTGAGATACTAAATCAACATTCTACCCACTTTCCCCCAACTAGAACAGGTTGCACATGAGCCTCAACTCGATGATCTCCATGCTCAGGTGGGCCATCTACTCAAAGGTAGCTCAGTAATCCATGGATATCATAGGAGGACAATCATCAGACCATCACTCACAAGCTATCTAACTCAGTTCAGAATCATCTGGGTCTCAGAGCAGATCTTTTTCCACATAAAGAAACTACACTGAGCTGGTTGGATGTCATTGCTAGTGGACCACAAGTCATATTTGACCCTTATCATCTCACTCCAAAGACTGTTTGACTGTAATAAGCATCTAGCAGCATGTCTATCAATTAACATTTCATGTCTTGTCATTAGGGACTGGATACCTAGGCCCCCATCCTTGGTTGGCTAATAGATCATGTCCTATGCTAGAAGGTCTCATAGAAAGCTTCTAAAGTGCTACTCGCACCTCATCAACATGGTCTTCGGCAATATAGAGTGCGATATCAAGTAGATAGGGATCGAGCTCAACACTAATCTCACCAATGTGATCCTACACATCTTGGAAAGGCACCTAGCCCACCAGCCCTCCAGTCGACCTTGGATCACCTCCTCCATCCCAGTACACTCAACCCTTCAGAGCCTACACCTAGTGATCGGGATCCCGAGGTAATGATAGGACTTAGTGTGCTCCACAATCCCTAGTCACTCTCTGATCATCTACCTCAAATGGCCCCGATCTTTGAACTGAAATATAGGATTAACTTTAGTAAGTTCACCTTCTTCCTAGAATAGTACTCTTCCAAAATCTGTCTAAAGCAGGCCGCAGTCCATGCAGTAGCCCGACCTACCAAGAGTTAGTCATCTGCAAACAAGAGGTGCAAAATTGATCTAGCTCCTAGGGCAGGCTTGTAGGGGTTGAGATCCTAATCCATGGTAGCTACCCACAGAGCCCTGGATAAAGTATTAACATAGAGTACAAAAAGATAGGAGGACAAGGGACAACCTTGGCGGAGGATAACTGTAAATGGGAAGTAGTCTGTTGGGGTGCCATTGATCAGAATTGCAAAAGAAGGTGACCCAAAACAACCCATGATCCATCTGATCTACTATCCATGAAATCTGAAGCTCTCTAGTGCGTGTGCAAGAAACTACCAACTGATGCAGTCATAAGCTCTCTCTATGTTGAACTTGATGCCCATTAAGTCGGGGCCCTTTGTAAGTCATGCATGAACTCCTGTGCTACCATCATATTGTCAGAAATGCTGCAACCACAGACAAAGGCACCCTCCTTCAGATTGATAAGTCTAGGGAGAATCACTTTCATCCATCCAAACATAATCTTCACATAGGCCTTGTAAAACATAGTATAGAGATTGATAGGTCTGAAGTGGCCAGACTTTACATCCCATCTTTTCAAAAGGACAACGAGGTTTCCTTTCATGCTTCTAGCATGGATTCGGATGTTGAAAACTACTGCACAGCGTCCACCACCTCACTCCAAATGATCATCCAATATTGTCTGAAGAAGAGATATGAAAATCCATTCAGTCTAAGAGCCTTATCCTCCAATATAGCATAAAAAGCTCTATGGACCTCATCTGCCATTACCAGACTAATCAGCATCTCGATATCCTGCATCAAAACTTAGTCAGTGGGAGAAGGAATAACAGAAAGCTCACCTCCCCCAAGGTGCTCAATCCACCTAATTCGAAAGAACCGAAGGACCTCCTATCTGATGTCCTCCTTACCCTCCAACCAGTGTCCCCCATCATCCCTCAGCATCTAAATCTGATTCCTCTGTGTTGTCTAGAAAGATAGCAATCTAAGAGAGAGGATGAATTGGGTTATTTAAAAATTTTAGCTAAATTTGAAATCTCAAATAAATATGTGCTTAAAATTAATCTAGCTCATATGATTATGAGGTGAAGGCAATGTGCTACAGTAGAATTAAGATATTAAAAGCAGCAAAACTAGAATTAAAATAAATAAGACAAACAAGAAAAGTAAGAAGATAAAGTATAACACAAAACATAACCAATTTATAGTTGTTCGGTGTAACTCCGCACCTATGTCCACTCCCTAAAAGCCCCTTGAAAATTTTACTGTAATCTCTCTGATTACAGTGTATTTATTTTATCTGAGATCATAAATAAATTTAATTAATTTTTTAGGATCATCAATCATAATCTATACATCGATTATTTTTTGGGCTCACAATCAATTTAATTGATTTTTTAGACTATACACTGATTATTTTTTGAGCTCACAATCAATCCAATTAATTTTACAAGCTCACCAATCAAAATTTAACAAGTCTAATTTCAAACTTGGATGGGCTTAATTCTCAAGTTTTTTCTTACAAAAAAAACTTATAAAGAAAATAAAATATAAGATATAATTTTTAATATAGAAAATAAAAATAGAAAACATAAACTTGTTTGGGCATTGAGAAGAAGCTGATGATTCGCTCTTTTGAAGCTTGACTTCTTCTTTAATTGATGCTTGAGAGGATATAAATAATGTTGAAAAAGATCATCCTTTGAAAGCTCTCAAATCTGTGTACTTAATCTCTCTCTCTTTTTTTTTTTTAAGGATATTCAATGAATCTCACCTTATTTGATGATTTTCTCTTTTTAATCTACTTAGTTGCCTTCTTAATTAATTCTCTAGCTCTTAATAGGTTTAGAAATTACTGAAGAATAAGTTTTGGCCATTAAAAAGCTTGAGCTATCCATTGAAATCAAAAACTAGCCATTGAAAAAGTATAGAAAACTAACCATTGGTACAGTCCCCTGCTTGGGGTCGACTCAGCAATCCTGAGGTTGACTCCAGCTCTTCAAGGGTCGAATCGAGCTGCAATCCTAAAAATATAGTCTTCTGTCTTCTCTAAGAGAGTCAGCTCATTCTATTTATGAGTCGACTCAAGCCTGTGTCAGTCTTCTTCTAACATGCCAGAGTCGACTATTCTTCTCTAGGGTCGACTCCTCTAAGTCAGATTTGTAGAATTTTATTCTTTGAAGTGCTTTGGCTAGGCATCCTTAAGAAATTTTTTTTTATGGATGAATTCTTCAATTTAAATATTTAAAAAATCTTACATTCATCTTTAAAATATATGATTACTATCAATTATACTCAAAATTTTAGAATAATCAAAATCAATCATAGGGTCAACACTTTATCTTCTGATAATAGTTAACTAGTGGAAGAACTTGATATTTCTATCACCCTCTTTAATCATCTGGATCCTAGATTTTTGCCTCTAGAATACCTCTGTTGACTCAAAAGGGAGTGGCGCATGGTGAGTCTCCTCCATAATTCCATAAGATCATCTCAATCAATCCCCTATCCTAGTCCTCCTTCCTCTGAAGCTCAGTGATGGTAGCCTCGATATCATCCAACCTCTGAAAGATGACACCAAATACTTCTTGGTTCCACCGATGAAGTTTGCATCTCATTAGCTCCAATCTCTGAGTGATGCAGTACATCATATCATCCCATATCAGAAGCTACCATACCTGACACAGAATATGCTAGGAATGGGGGTAGAATAGCCAGAACTTCTCAAATTGAAAGGGGCTCCGATTTAAGAGATCCAAGTCCTTAGATATTGACACTGGATAATGATCTGATGCAATCTTAGAGAGATGGCAGACCTGATAACTCGAGAATATCTGGATTTAACTAGCTGTGCCAAAGGCACTATCAATACACTCCCAGACTCTCACACCACCCTGACAATTATTGCACAAGATAAATCTAGGGCTAGAGAAGACTAGGTCTGCTAGGCTATTCACCTTGATGAAATCATAGAATTCTTTTGTCTCAATTTTGTTAGTGAAAGGCCTGCCTCTCCTCTTCTCCTAGGCTTTATCAATGCAATTGAAGGCCCCTTTCACCAATGAAAGAATATCTTGCTCATCAGTCTTGTCACCTCACTCCAGTCCACACACCTCTCCCTATAATCTGTGCTCACATAGATACCAAATTAAAGCCAAGGAGGATTATTATTCTCAGAGAGCACAATGATCACATGCTAGTCATAGTTATGGAAGACATCCATATTAGCCCTCCATTCCTCCAAGACACAATGATATCCCTAAATAACCCATGAGACTCGATTACATAGATCTCCCACGTTCTTGGGAATCTTTGTCTGGCATGGGTGAGGCTACTATCGAACAAGCGGCTTTCAAGCAGTACATAGAGGTCAAGACCATAAAGATACATAACTCTCCTAAACATAGAGATGAAGGAGGGTTTCTCGACCCCTCGAGTGTTTCACATTGGCACCTTCATGGAAATCAATCAGTGGTGAGGTGCCGCATTCCCGTTCCCCCTAGTACAATCATTAGAGCCTACATCCAACTCCTCCGAACAAGCATTGAAATCTGGCCCATCTTTCTCCAAGGTTGCCTTCAATTTGGCCACAACCAGCTCCTAGCCTAGTTGCGATTGAAGGCCCAACCTACCACCAACCATGCCCTCACCCTCAGGCTTTTTCCCCATGTCGACCACACTAGCTTGGGTTTCCTCCTTGGAAGATTCGCCCTCACCTACCTCCACCTGAGAGGATGGTTGCTGGGCCCCGAAGTTGCCGGTGGCACCAATTGGTGGTGGGAACAAGGCCAACTGCGGCTCGAAAGATGAAACACTCAAATCCTTCCGACAGTCGATAGAGATAGCATCCATCATTAGTTCACCTCCCTCCAATGATGGTTGATCGCCACCCTTCTCCTCCTGCTCTGACTTGGTTGTACCTGGGCCACACCTCGATGCCATCACCACATCCTTGCCCTCCATGGTTGATGTGGTCCTCGATTTGATCCCAGATGCCACATAATCCAAGTTGTTGACTGGCCCAGACACCCGATCATGCCCGAGCCGAACATCCCCCATGACCTTATGGGCCTTCTCCATGCGTCTAGCCTATTTAAGTTTGGAGGAGCCTGCCTCTCTCATCACAGTATTATGCAAGCTTGTGCCCCCCTCTTGTTTCAAGTTGGGCCCCTCCTTCGATGGGCCGAGGTCCATAAAAGTTGAAAAAGCTGACCCAGCCCCCTATTCCGACTCGATTGAGTACACTCATCTGAGTTCTGAGCTAGTCAACCTTTTGTTAGGTGATTTGCGTCAAGCCATCTTAGCTGATTTTTGTCACCCATCTGAGTTGGGTGGTGACTCGGTGGAACCCAGCATCTCTTTCTACAAACTCGATCTGGAGAAGGATGAGTTAGGGCCTGATGACTTAGCCTCCCTCCTTAGATTCAGTCTGACTCTAGGGGTCGGCATTTGTCGAATTTGGGATGTGATGATCCAAGGATCCAATCATGGTTGACTGTTGGTCACTGGAGTAATGACCTTGCCATCCACAGACTGGACCTCCGATTCCTTCTCCTCTATAGGTTCAACCCCTGACCTTCGGCCCATCATGCCGGCATCCATGAAATCGATAGGTTGTAGAGGGCTGTTGCTACCATCCAAGCTTGGCTCTATTTGGAATAATTGGTGGCCACCATTTGCGTACCCTAGTCGGCCGCAAAGGTAGCAAACAAGCAGGATATTCTCATAAATGAAGGCTCGTCAAAAAATCGCTTTCTACCCCTTGATCAAAACTCTAGGCTTCAATAGCTCCATGGCATCAAGGGCGACTCACATTTTAGTATAACTAGTCTTTTGGATTTGGTCAGTGAAGTCGTTGGTGGCACTAGTTCCCCCATCTTTGATGTAATATCCAAAATCTTTGATTCCTTCCGGTATTCAATGATTGGTGGCAATAGTTCCCCCGTCTTGAACACTTACCTCATTTTCGGCAATGATTGGCTCACAAATCTGATGAGCACAGTCAATAACTTTCAAGAAGTAGAAAAAGAGAAGAACTTCGACAAACTTTTGATTTAGGGCCTCGATCTTTAACGAAAAGAAGAAAAAAACTTTCTTGTCTTTAAATGGACCTGGAAAGGAGTCCACTCCTTTTTGGAGTCGATTTTTGACTCCAATTAGGAGTTGATTGGGGGAAGAACACTCCCACCAGAAGTTATCTATCATTTTTTTGTTTTTGCTTTAAAAGTTATATGAATTTTGTTTGGGCACTTTGGTATTCTTTCTTGTGGCTGGCCAGCCGAATGGATTGAATCCAGTTCAAATTGAGGTCTTATTGGGCTAAGATATTACACATGTCTTACCTTATTGTTCACTGCAATGCAAAAATGGAAGGATAGGAAATAGGCATGTAAACTCTCCGCAAAAGTAGATGATATCACCATCAAAATCAAAAAGATTATCCCGCGAAGTGTAGAAGAAATAGTTGTCGCCTGTACCACAACACAACAATACCCCAACTAAAATATTTGAAAAGGCTGCTTGAAAGGTGATAAGTGTCTTCCCGGCAAATAACATGATGTCTACAATAATAGAATTCCAAGTCTTAGCGGTCATTGATCAACCTCCACTTTCCGCGCTTGTCGATTGGCCATCGCCAGACCGTTTTTTATTTGATCAGCGACACGAAAGCATCTCACACAACCGTTTTTTTATTTTTTCGGTAGAAGCACAACCGTTTCAAGGCAGGGCACAAACACATGCAACCAGAAGTGCAATTGTTCTAGCCGGCTCTACCAAATAATTTATGGACACATTAAACTAGTAATGCTATATATACCGATGTACAAATTGTTGTAATCATGCGATTCAATGTATAAAGATTTAATCCTCCGTCTATCTTCTTTTGTTTTCTTTATATTATCATGGTATCAAAAACACCTCCCATGGCCCGAACAATTTTCTTCATCTCTATATTTATCTGTTCTTTGTTTCCCACTCGCACATCCAGCTGCAACTGCCCACGCGTCACCGTCACTGCTGTTGGACCATGCCACCTCTTGTCGCCGTCAGTCAACTTGTTGGTCATGGAGCAGTCATTTACCAGTCAGTGGACGGCTGCTTATTCCACCAACTTCGAAAATTCAGATTTTTAGAAATAAAAAATTTAATCATAAAATTTTAAAATTTTATGATCAAAAAAATTTAGTGACAAAAAAATATTGACACTATAGATGATTGCTAAAAATACTGTGATTAAAAATTTTAGTAATTAAAATATAAATTTGTTAAAAAAAAATTATTATCTCCATGACTATTATTCACGAGCCATCAGCATTTGAAGGCTCCAACAATAGATTTGATCTTATCTATCATCTTGTAGTTTGCTGATCTATTCATCGCCCCTAACCACATTTTGATCCGATTTATTATGCACCCGCTCATGCTGAATCACTGAAGATCCAGTTCAACTTTGTTTGGATCCATGTGCCTCCATTTTGATTTGGTTGCTTTACAAACAGGTTTCTTTATAACTTCTTATTGCTTTTCCTTGGGTTTCTATTTTGGCAACAATTATATATCTACTAATGAGAAATATTTTGAGATTTTCAGTGTCTTTGAGATTGTCTTAAAAATACTTCTTTTTTTAGAATATAATATATAATATAATGAATTTTTATTTATCTTTATCGAATCGCACAAAAAATTATAATTCAATAAATAAAGGTTTTGCGGATGAATATTGATTCTTTCATTCGTAGGGTCAATTTACGACACATCTCAGACTAAATCATTTTTTTTTTATTCATTTCGCCATCCCTTTTGATAGGGCAAAAAATTTCGAATGAAATAATTTTAAATATAAATTTATTAGTAAAAAATCTTCATCCAATTTTGAATTATCGAAACAAAAATTTTATATGAGAGTAGAAGCCCAAAAAGAGAATTAGGAATTTATTTGATAGGGGATAATAGCTCCTATTGATCCAACGAACAAAGTAAATAGTGCCAATATGTAGAAGAAATAGCATAGTATTGTCTCATTCGTGAGAATATATGGAAGTATATTTATTTCTAAAGTAAGTACTAAAGTATTATGTTGTTAGGAATGTTAATTGCCCCCAAGCTATATATCCTCTACGGCTTTTGGTCATTAGTTCTTTTCTGCAATTTTTGCCGCTTCAAGTGCCCCAACTTGATTTTGCTTTTTTTACGCCGCCTCCTGCAACCATAAAACCTTTGGACCAACTATATTTTCTTCCAAAATCTCTAATCACACTTACCTAGTATTCAACTATTGAGGGATCTATTATGCCTATTAATCACATAGTTCATTCTATAGCCTCGCATTTATCTATTTTTGATGCATACTCCTAAAGTTATTCTGAATATTTTATCTGGTTATTTTCTTATAATGTTGTATAGTCCAAGACTTATAGAATAAGCAGACTATTAGGATAGGGCATAAAGTTGGATGCTTGTTTGAGCTCACTTAACTCAGGTTCCCCCTCTTCTCCCACCGCAGCTGCTTTAACATCATCCTTTTCCACCTTGGGTCTTTAGTACTCTCGTTTGGGTCATGTTTCATTTGGTCGATTGTATTTTTCAGTTTCAAGTTGTAAATTAGGTGTTATTAAAGATGAACACGTGAAGTGTCAGTTTTGTCAATATGCAAAACAAATAGCATTATTTTTTTCTAATAATGTTTTTGTTTGATCTCTTATACATGCATATGAACCATTTGATTTAGTATATTTCGATATTTGGGGTCTATCTGTAGCCACTACAGGTGTTTCATGCTATTTTGTTATTTTTGTAGTTTATTTATCTTATTTTACATGAATCTATCTTCTGCAAAATAGATCTAATATATTTTTTATTTACTTTAATTTTATTAAATTAGTCGAAAATTTAATTTTCTCAAAAAGTTAAAATCCTACACGTGCGCTAATGCCATGGAGCATAAGGAACAACTCATCTGTCCCCATTCTAAAAAAAATTATTCCATTCTCCAGCATTCCCACCCAGGCACATTTCAACAAAATAGGAGAGCAAAATATGAGCACAGGCATATATTAGAAATAGTACGTACCTTACTTATTTCTACCTCCTATTTTGAATGTTTTTGGGAGACGAGTGTATACTATTAACCAAAATATCTCTACTTGCTAATAAATAATCTCTCTATGAGCATCTTTTTAGCATTATTCTCAATTATTATTTACTTAAGATTTTTGGATATCCTTGCTTTTGTTAGTAAATAAACTTAATTATACTATTATTAGTATTGGAAGTCTAAGAGTTTTGAAAGTTCAAGAGTCATGTAGAAACTCCCATTATCTAGAATATGCATGAATAATTATGAGTTAATCTCGGAATAGGGATATAACCCTTAGGAAGAAGTGTTATAAATGTATATTTAGTGATGTATTGTGTCTAATAAGTTCTCCTAGTGGCTATAAATACCCATGGGATTATTTTGTAATGAAACAATGAGCATTTTGAACCTTTGAGTACCTTCAAAATATATAATATTATTTTATTTCGAGCCCATCATTCTTCCTTTGATAACTTCAAAGTGGTATCAAAGCCATAATGTCCACCAATAGTCTCCTCCAACCCTCTTTTCTTCGTCTCACCAAAACAAACTATGAAAATAGGTGCTTGCAAATGAAGACTCTACTTGGGTCTCAAGATCTTTGGGATATAGTAGAAGAAGGTTATCAAGAGCCAAAAGAAGGAGAAGCTCTCACCAATCAACAAAGTGAGTCTCGAAAGAGGGATAAGAAAGCCTTATATTTCATCTATCAATTTGTAGATGATCAGCCTTTGAGAAGATCGCGGCGGCAACCACTTCAAAGCAAACATGGGAGATTCTCCAAAATTCTTATAAAGGAGTAGAGAAGGTGAAAAAAGTTCACCTCCAAACTCTTCGAGGCGAATTTGAAGCCCTACAAATGAAGAAATTCGAATATGTTTCAGATTATTTCACAAGAGTCTTAGCCGTTGTCAATCAATTAAGGAGGAACGGCGAAACTATGGATGACACCAGAGTAATAGAGAAAATTCTACGCTCATTGGATGTCAAATTCGACTATATTGTGGTTGCCATCGAGGAGTCAAAGGATTTGGAAGAGATGACTATAGACGAGCTTATGGGTTCCCTACGAGTTCATGAAGAAAGATTCAATAAGAGGAGGCAAGAGCCCTTAGAGCAAGTTCTTCAATTCAAGGTTTCTTTGAAGGAGAAAAAAGAAGACTCAAAGAATGAAAGGAGTCAAAGAGGCCGAGGACGAGGTCGTGGCCAATGGAGAGGCCATGGACGTGATCGAGGACGTGGAGGCTACAATAGCAAAGAGGAGTTAAGCCAAATTTCAAAAGGAGGACATTGACAAGGAGGCTCATCTAGAGGCAGAAGGTATGACATTTCCAAAGTTCGTTGTTTTAATTGCAACAAACTTGGTCATTATGCTTCGGATTGTTGGTATAATGATGCTAACCAAGTTGAAGAGAAGGCTCATTATGCAAAGAAGAAAGAAGAAGATAGTGATGAAGTCTTATTGCTTGCTTGCAAACAAAATGACACCGATGAGCAAAATATGTGGTTCTTGGACACCGGTGCAAGTAATCACATGTGTGGCTATAAGAACATATTCACGGAGTTGGATGAATCAGTGAATGGACATGTATCTTTTGGTGACTCCTCCAAAGTAGACGTAAAATTCTTATTCAATTAAAAGATGGAAGCCATAAATTTATTTCTAATCTTTATTACATACCAGAGATGAAAAACAATATTTTGAGTTTGGGACAACTTTTGGAGAAAGGATATGATGTGCATATGAAAAATAGAAGTCTATTTTTGAGAGATCAAAAGAATAATTTGATAGCCCATATTCAAATGACAAAAAATAAAATATTCATGCTTAACATCAAACATGTTGATACTAAATGTTTGAATGCAAGTGTGAAGGATTGCTCATGGTTTTGGCACTTAAGGTTTGGTCATCTTTACTTTGGTGACCTTAAGCAACTATCAAGCAAGAAGATGGTGAAGGGCTTACCACATATTGACTCTCCAAAATAATTTTGTGAAGGGTGTGTTCTTAGTAAGCAATCAAGAAATAGTTTTTTCAAAGAAGCTTCCTATCATGCAAAGAAGCCACTTGAACTCATCCACATCGATATATGTGGGTCAATTTCTCCAATATCTTTTGGAGAGCATCATTATTTTCTAACTTTTATTGATGATTTTAACAAAAAAACTTGGGTGTATTTCTTGAAGGAGAAGTCTGAAGTATTTTCCACATTCAAAAAGTTCAAAGTTATGGTGGAAAAAGAATGTGACTACTACATCAAAGCCTTGCGATCTGATCGTGGAGGTGAATTCACATCCAAGAGTTCGAATATTTTTGTGAGGAGCATGGCATTCGACGACTCTTGACGGCACCCTATTCCCCCCAACAAAATGGAGTGGTGAAAAGAATCGGATCATTTTTGATATAGTTCGAAGTATGTTAAAGAGAAGGTCATGCCGAAGGAATTTTGGGCGGAGGTCATGAATTGTGCAATCTACTTGCTCAATCAATGTCCTACTAAGAGCCTAGAGGATATAACTCCACAAGAGGCATGGAGTGGAAGACAACCTAGTGTCCACACTTGAAGATTTTCAGGAGTATCGCCTATGCTCATACCCCAGACCAAAGAAGAATGAAGCCTGAAGAAAAGAGTAAAAAATTTATCTTTATCGGGTATGATGCTCGATCTAAAACTTATAAGCTCTTTGATCCAAAAACTAAAAAGATTCATATTAGTAGAGATGTGGAGTTTCATGAAGATGGTATGTAGAGTTGGCAATCAAACAAAGAGCTATTTTATGAAGAGAAGGAAGAAGAAAAGAAAGAATCAAAGGTGCATTTTGAAGTTTCTTCACCACCTTCATCTTCACATTCTAGAGTATCACCTCTTTTGGATGATAGTCCAATGCAAAGGAAGACAAGGAGTTTGCAAGAGCTATATGAGGTAATAAACAAACTTAATCTCATTTGGTTTTTGGCTAACAATGAAAATATTTCTTTTGAAGATGCAATACAAGATAAGATTTGGAAAGCCGCCATGGATGAGGAGATCAAAGCAATAGAGAAAAATGATACTTGGAAACTTACTACTCTCCCTGAAGGCCATAAATCCATAGATGTTAAATGGGTTTACAAGAAGAAGAAGAATGCTCAAGGATATATAAAGAAGTACAAAGCAAGATTGGTAGCTAAAGGCTACAAGCAACAAGCTGGTATTGATTATGAAGAAGTATTCGCTCCGATTATTCGCATGAAAACTATAAGATTGCTCATCTCTATTGTAGCACAGTTTAAATGGCCAATTTTTCAAATGGATGTCAAATCAGCTTTTTTGAATGAAATTTTAGAAGAAGTTTATGTGAATCAACCCGAAGGGTATGTGAAGAAGGGTCATGAAGAAAAGTCTTAAAGTTGAAGAAGACGCTCTATGGCTTGAAACAAACACCTAGAGCATGGAATAGTAGAATTGATGCATACTTCAAAGCTAATGACTTCATGCAATGTTCATAAGAGCATGCCTTATATATGAAGAAGAAGAATGAAGATATATTATTTGTTTCCTTATTGTAGATGATCTTATTTTTATAGGAAGCAACCCTCAAATGTTTGAAGAATTCAAGCAAGCTATGACCTTAGAGTTTGAGATGACAGATTTGGGACTTGTGTCATATTTTCTCAGCTTAGAGGTCAAGCAAAATAATGAAGGCATCTTCATTTCTCAAGAAGCATATGCAAAGGAGATTCTTAAGAGTTTTAAGATGGAAGATTGTAAGCCAATAAGCACCCCTGTTGATTGTGGTGTCAAACTATCAAAATTTGAAGAAGATAAGATGATGGATCCTACTCTTTATAAAAGCTTAGTTGAAAGCTTAAGATATCTCACATGCACAAGACTGGATATTCTATATGGAGTTAGCTTATTAAGTTATTTCATGGAGGAACCAAAATCTATACATTGGAAGGCCGCAAAAAGAATTTTTCGTTACATTTGAGGTACTATATCTCATGGATTAATGTATTCTCCTTCTTATGATTTTCGACTTTTTGGTTATTTGGATAGTGATTGGGGAGGAGATTCGAACGATAGAAAGAGTATAACTGGATTTGTTTTCTATATAGGTGATACGACATTCACTTGGCTTTCTAAGAAGCAAGCTATTGTGACTCTTTCTCCTTGTGAGGTAGAATATGTTGTGGTATCTTCATGTGTTTGTCATGGCATATGGCTTAGAAGATTGTTACAAGATATCTATTTCTCTCAAATTGATGCAACTCAGATATATGTAGATAGCAAGTTGGCAATGGCATTAGCAAAGAATCCGATCTATCATGAAAGGAGTAAGCATATTGATATTCGTTTTCATTTCATAAGGGAGCATGTAAAAGAGAAGAATATGGAGTTAACTTATGCGAAGACTTATGATCAAGTTGCTGATACTTCACCAAGCCACTTGCAGCAAATCATTTTTACAAGCTCAAGAACTTACTTGGAATGAAGGATGGAATACAATTAAGTTTAAGGAGGGGTATTAGTAAATAAACTTAATTATACTATTATTAGTGTTGGAAGTCTAAGAGTTTTGAAAGTCCAAGAGTCATATAGAAACTCCCATTATCTAAAAT
Organism: Elaeis guineensis; assembly: GCF_000442705.2. Lineage (NCBI taxonomy): Eukaryota > Viridiplantae > Streptophyta > Magnoliopsida > Arecales > Arecaceae > Elaeis > Elaeis guineensis. The sequence continues at coordinate 33,672,797 of NC_026006.2, read as the reverse complement.
ATGCATGAGTAATTATGAGTTAATCTCAGAATATGGATGTGACCCTTGGGAAGAAGTGTTATAAATGCATATTTAGTGATGTATTGTGTCTAGTAAGTTCTCCTAGTGGCTACAAATACCCATGGGGTCATTTTGTAATGGAACAATGAGCATTTTGAGCCTTTGAGTACCTTCAAAATATATAATATTATTTTATTTCAAGCCCATCATTCTTCTTTTGATAACTTCAGCTTTGTGTAATTTCAATCTTATAAGCATACCAAATTGGAATCCCACCCTCATTTGTATTGTTTTTGTGGCTATAAAATTGAGCACATGTCACAAGTATAGGTGTCGCGACCCTATTTTCAAACGATTTTTATTTCGCCATTTTATCTTCTGGAAACACAAAATATTTTCTTCTGTCTCATAGCTTTTTATTTCTTCTCCTTTATGTTTTACTTATCCTTTGGCTGAAGATTCTGATGCAGTGCTCTTTCATGAGCTCACTCAAGCCACTTTTGATGCACCCTCTTCTAATAGGATTGCTTTGCAGTAGATCATACTCTTCCGTCATCCTTTGAGATTGACCCATTACATCATTCTACTATGGTAAGAGCATTTTCTTCTCATCTTTGCAACTATTATTATTTTTCTTTTATTAACTCCTTTTATGAACCTGCACATTTAATGAGGGCAATTTTGATCCTCTTTAGCAGCGAGACACGACGGAAGAACTACAAGCCTCGGAGAAAACTAGTACTTGGGATTTGATTGATTTACCTACTGACAAATCTCTTGCGAGATGCAAATGAGTTGATAAAATTAAAACCAGTTCAGATAGTTCAGTTGAGCATTATACAGCTCGTCTTATTTCCTAGTTTGCAAAATTAAGTGCCACTATCTCCTGATTTGGTTTCATTCGATTATTATAGTTTTGTGCTTTTTATCCATAAAACTGCTAAGGATATCATTTTATTATTACTCAATATGAATGATATGATTATAACCAAAGCTCATCCTAATGGCATTCGTGATTTCAAATAGTGTCTTAGTCAAGAAATTGAAATGAAAAGAACCAAGCATGGGATTGCCTAACAACTATTTTCTGTTGGTGTACATGGAATGAATGCAACAAAAGAATTTTCGCGTTAGAGGCTAAAGCTTATTCAGAAGTCAGAAAAATAGTTCTCTCTCTACTAAAAGAATGGACAGCAGAAGCAAAAAATGAAAAAATTAAGCAACTTTTCTGTACACCTTGCACAATATAAGGGCTTTCAAACCTCTATTTTGATGGGACCAGCTAGAGCACTCCTCTAAATCCATTTTTTGAGTGAGAAGCAAATGCTGAAGTACTGTTCTTCATGACCAGATAGGGTTTCTCAGTGTGGAAAAGTGCCATCATGAATTTTAATCTATTATCTGCCGCTGCTTAATCCTGTAAATCATCTTTCAGCCACAGTAGGTGGTAGCAGAAAACTCTACCTTCTCCTACTTCTGAATCTTTATAATGAGTGAGGAATATCATCTAATATCCTCCATCTAAATCTTTATATCGAGTGAGGATTATTGTCTAATGTTCCCTTTGAAGGTAAAAGAAGCAGGAATATTGGCCACCAGCGATCAGAGGCTCAATGCAAAGTATAGCATGAATGGCGGGAAGAAGTGCACGAAAGTTCCAGTGGCTTTCGTAGTATGATCCGTAAAGAACTCTCTGTAGCTCTGTAAGAGGCCTGTACATATTCTTCATAATAGGCTTGTAAATAATCCTTCTATCATAGGTCTTCCAAGTCATAGTGGGGAGGAGTTTTTGTAATGGGCTTTGGTTCGCAACACCATCTGACGAGACCACATCCTAGTGTATACATCTCTATTCTTACAATTTACTATTACTATTTTAATTAATACATTAATCACTAGTGGAAGCATCTTACTTCCTCCATTTTCTCAAAAAAGAAATTGAAATGAAAAGCTAAAGAAGACCAAGTTACTTCTTGGTTCTTGAGGTTACATCTAGCTTTGTTGGGTATTCTTTATAAGGAACCAAATATTCATCTGATCTCATTTTCTAGAGCTGGATTAAGATATAGTAATGTTACTTCTACACCTTTTTAGATTTATGCCAAATTAACACTTATTGATGAAACTCTTTTTTCTGATGCTACTCATTATAGATAACAAGTTCATGGTCATGTATATCTCACAGTTACTCACTTTAACATAGCTTATGCAATTTATGTTGTTAGTCAGTTTATGACAACTCATTGATCTACTCATTATGCTTCTAATTTGCCCTTTCTACATTATGTCAATGGTACTTTGTTCCATAGCTTGTATTTTACTGTCAATTTGTTTTTGCACCTGATTAGTATTTACTCTGATGCTAATTGGGCTAGTGATCCAGTCGATAATACTATATACTATTGTTTCTCTCTAGGAAACTCTTCTATCTCTTAGTATAGTAGAAACCAGAGTGTTGTCTCTAGATCTATCACTTAGGTTGAATACAAAGCTATTGTTATTGTTACTGATCTATTTCTCTAGCTTAGATATTTGTTAGTTATTCACTCATCATGATATTACCATTTTTTATTGTGATAATCGAAGTACCATTTAGATTGCTCGTAATGATATTTTCTATACATACTAGATGTATTGCAATCGATTGTTACTTACCTTTGTGAACACAATCATCATGGTATTGTATAGTTGCACTCTATATCCTCTACTAGGCAAATTGCAAATATCTTCACTAGGGCCTATCCATCTAGATGTTTTTGAGAGTTAATTCCAAACACTACAAGAATTTGAGCCTTTCATGATGTTTAAAAATTAAAATATCATGAAAATATAAATTATTTGACGATGTTCACTAATGAGATAGTCTATATACGATATTTGGATAAATATCATAGATTGTAACATCTATGTACCATGTTTGAGATTAAAACATCGTATTTTGACATAATTTTCCTCATCTTTACTTCTTCTTCTTCTTCTTCTTTTGCATCAGAATTTTTTTGGTTCTTTTTGCCCGCTGTTTACCCCTGCCCCAAAATAAACCCGTGCGCCTCTCTTCCCCGTGCCCCAAAATAAACCCTCGGCGATCCCAGACGCCACCGCCTCTCTTCTCCAGATGCCACCGCCTCTCTTCTCCAGACGCCACCACCTCTTACCCTCGCGACACACGCCGTGGCTGTTCGCCTTCTCTCACGGATCGCCGTTCGCCACCACACCACCGTCATTCTCCCGACGCCACCGTCTCTCACCCTCACGATGCACACCGCGGCCGTTCACCTCCTCTCACAGACTGCAGTTCGCCACCACCGCTGTTCACAGCCTCTCACAGACCGCCATTCACCTCCTCTCACCGGTCTCCATTCGTCTCCTCTCACCCACACCACCGGCCTCCATTTACCCGAGCCCGGACTAGGGTTGGGGTTCGCTTCCTGCCAACCGGTGGGAGGTTAAGCTCCGAGGACTTTCGGGAGCCACCGTATGGCCATGGCCCGGGTGCCCAGCACGACTTCTAGGCTTCCCTCGAGCTTGATGGCCCTCGGGTTCCCTCGGAAGGGGCCCCATCCTCACTGAAGAGGAAATTTAGGAAAGAGGATGACTTCGCATGGCACCGGCAGCATGTGATGCATTATGAAAACGCCAATGCCAGCCCTAGTGGGTTCCCTTTGGGATCTGGTCGAGATCAGCCAGACTACTTGCACAGGACTGGCAGCCCACTGCGTCAGGATTATCATGATGATCTAAGGTCACCGAAGTAGATAAAGCTGGGAGGGGAAGGCTATCAGGACTTGCCCTCGAGGAGGACTCTGCCTGATGATGTGCTTGCTGCGGCCTTGGATGTGGATCCACATGCTTTGAAGAAAGCATTCCTCAGGATCTCAAAGACAATCAATGAGAGTCTTACCCAGAGGAAGAATTATTTGTAGGATGGAAAAAATGGGCCTTTGCAGTGCATTGTTTGTGGCAGGTTTGATTAAATTAGAAAGCTTTAATTATTTAGTTCCATTGAATATCTAATGCAATTACTATGGCATGTTTTTGATGGACTTATATTTTTGCCTTCATGTTTCGCAAGTTGTTCTTTAAGGTTAACTGGAGCTCATGTATAAGTTTATGTTTATTTGGTTATAGTCTGTATTTTTTATCTGTTTTATGTTTGATGATTGTGTTGGGACAAGCTCTTCTCTTGTTCTCTTGATTACAGATGCAAGAAACTCAATGCATTTCTGTTTGTTATGTGTTGCTGCAATAGGTTCATGAGATTAGTCCCTGTGTTTGGTTATATATTGAATCATTATTTTTTTGTGATTACAATCTTCCAGAGAGGATCTTAATGCCTTTATATTTGTTTTATGTTGTTGCATTCTTCTTTAGTTCCTGTGCTATGATTTATTATTTTTTATCTTTTTTTTTTTTTTTAAATACTTAGTACAATGCAGATGTTAACAACTATGAGGGCTTGGTTTTGTTAGAACAGTTGCAGTGGCTGCCTAAGGGCTTTTGGCCTGCCAGTCGCTGGAGCTAATGCTACTCTGAAACATTTTTTCCCTTTTGTTCAATTTAATATGATAATCTTTTAAATTTTGTACCATCTGTCTGAAAAACTGTCAGTGCAAGACGAGTAATGTTTCTGATTTTAGTGGTGTTGATTTTTGTGGTGCCTTTGGGAGGTTGCAAATGATGACAAACCCTCAGACTTGTTTCTTGAAACATTTGCAGTGGCCATCTGATAGGTTTCACCTCGGCTTGAGAGCTTGTGCTGCTGAAACGTTCCATCCCGGATGTGTAAGGGAATTTCTGTATAAAGAATCAGCTTTTGTTTGTTGTAGCAGTCCTAGATTGTTTTTGTATATTTTGCTGATTGTTTGGATGCCTATGCTTAAATATATGTTCATATAGAGTTGCCTGCAAATTTTGGTGGAGTTAGTGGTTGCTTTTGAATTGACATTTTCTCATCTATGAGTATTAATTAAAAATAAATCAGCAAGTAACTGCAAGTTCATGGTTTCCTTGGAGCAGCTGGCTGAGAGGTTCACTGTTGTTTCCTTGGATATTTGAAATCAGCCAGCAGTAGCTCCTGGAATTCATCTCTAGAAAGCTCATTAAATTTCATTAATTTTATGATCGGCTGTGTACTAATCTTGATGCTTACATTTATGTCTGTATGTTACAACTTGATCTTTACATCTGATTCAGTTAGATGATGATACCAAGTCTATGAACACTAACCTGTTTCTCATGACATCCGATTCTGTCAATGTTAATGGTTGTTATCTGAAAAATTGATTTGATACTGACAACTTCGGGACTACACGTCTGCCCCTCTGGCTTTCTCATTTTTAGCCTTAGGGATGAACCAGTCCCTTACATCTATTCTCCCTTGCACTTCACCATGTCAGCCATCTTGTCTCTGATTTTTGCTGACAAAATTTTGGGGGATATATGATTGATTTATGATGCTTTTCATTGGTTCGCTGCATGAGTTACGTGCTTTTTTTTTTTGAAAAAAAAATCACGTGGCAATTCATTTTGGCATTTTTATACAACATGTTATTCTTAAAGTTGAGCATTTGGGCCTTTTTGTTGTAATCTGAATGCCATATTTTCATTCTCATTAACAGTTTTTGTAAGACAATTCATGCTTCTTTTCTTTGAAAGAATCTTGTTTCAAGTTGTGGCTGAGTAAATAGTGTTTACCAACATGAGCTTCTAATGGCCTTAGTAGATTAAATCCAATGGAAATTTGCCTCAGCTAGTGATCAAGTATAAATTGCATAGATTATTCTTTTGCCAGTTTCTCTATTATTGAATAATTTGTGAATATGTTTTTCTTTAAATTTGGTGCTGCAGGATCACTGTTCCATTAGGCATGTTTTCTATTCATCATTGATACCTTGTGATTGATTATGAGGATAGGTATCTTTAGGAATCTTCTTGTGCATCTTTCTACAGGTTACTAGAGAATTGATTTTTAGAGTCTAGCAACGTTTCCTTGATCATGTAAGATGGTTTGGATTTTGGTTTCAACTTTTCTGCTTGCGATATTAGCAGTATAGAATGGATCGGTTTCTTTTCATTAATTATTTCATTGTGTTTGTGTTTCGGTGATGCCTGTTGTTGATTCTTTGTGTAATATCACAATTAGTATTGTTTTATTTATTATTTAACGATAATATTGCATTGTGAATGTGTAATGCAAATAAAGAGTGTGGGTGATGGTCGTGTCAGTGTTTTTCATCTGGTTCTCTTTTGCACAAATTTTCTCGTTATATAAATATTCATCGTTAATGAGAATGAAAATGGATGATTGTTGCTTGATTGTAGACATCCTCGTTCCACGACATTGGTGATTATATGCCTATTTGTGTTCAATATCACCTAAATATTTTTAAATTAACATTCTTATTATTGCTTGCTCATCTTGTAGGATGCACGAGCATGAGTGGATGAAGGAAAAGAGGTTGTACTAGAAGGAGTTGGAAAAGTAGTTAAAGCAGTCACAGAAGTATAACCAAGAGATGAAGAATGAGATTATAGACATTAAGGTGTAGATGAAGCTTCAAAAAGCACAAATAGAGCTTCAAAATATATATATGGAGTGTCAACAAAGGATTTTGGAAGCTCTATAGCATCACAAAATATCTCTTTATCAAATTTTGACGTAAGTTACTTAAGTTGTTTCTTTAATGCGTCCTTAAATCTTTTTTGTAAGTATAATGGAATAATATATGTATTTTGTTAGTGTAATATATAGGCACTTACTTGATTTTATTTTTCTTTTTGGCAGAGATCCCATGACTCAAGGACTTGTGAAGATGTGATTTTGAGGACATGTATGGGAGAAGGGTCTTATGCGCTTTGGATTGTCGGCTTATGAACTCATTTGTTTTATTATAGATAATTGATAATGAGTTTGTTTGCTTTTGATTAGAAGCAAATTGGTAGCTTAAATGAAAACTTATTTATTTTTTGGTAGTGTTGGGTATAAAATACCCACAGCCGAAACCCCCAGCGGAATCGACGACGGAAGAGAACAGCTCCGTCCGGGCTCCTACGGGAGCCGGGCTCCGCCACCGACATCGACAACGGCACAGCTCCGCCCGGACTCCTACGGGAGCCGGGCTCTGCCTACGACTTCGAGCGGCACAGCTCCGCCCGGACTCCTACGGGAGCCGGGCTCCGCCTTCGACATCGACAACGGCACAGCTCCGCCCGAACTCCTACGGGAGCCGGGCTCCGCCTTCGACTTCGAACGGCACAGCTCCGCCCGGACTCCTACGGGAGCCGGGCTCCGCCTTCGAGCAGAACAGCTCCGCCCGGGCTCCTACGGGAGCCGGGCTCCGCCACCGACATCGACAACGGCACAGCTCCGTCCGGATTCCTACGGGAGCCGGGCTCCGCCTTCGACATCGACAACGGCACAGCTCCGCCCGGACTCCTACGGGAGCCGGGCTCCGCCTTCGACTTCGAGCGGCACAGCTCCGCCCGGACTCCTACGGGAGCCGGGCTCCGCCTTCGACATCGACAACGGCACAGCTCCGCCCGGACTCCTACGGGAGCCGGGCTCCGCCTTCGACTTCGAGCAGCACAGCTCCGTCCGGACTCCTACGGGAGCCGGGCTCCGCCTTCGACTTCGAGCAGCACAGCTCCGCCCGGACTTCTACGGGAGCCGGGCTCCGCCTTCGACATCGACAACGGCACAGCTCCGCCCGGACTCCTACGGGAGCCGGGCTCTGCCTTCGACTTCGAGCAGCACAGCTCTGCCCGGACTCCTACGGGAGCCGGGCTCCGCCACCGACATCGACAATGGCACAGCTCCGCCCGGACTCCTACGGGAGCCGGGCTCCGCCTTCGACTTCGAGCAGCACAGCTCCGCCCGGACTCCTACGGGAGCCGGGCTCCGCCTTCGACTTCGAGCGGCACAGCTCCGCCCGGACTCCTACGGGAGCCGGGCTCCGCCTTCGATATCAACAGCAGCTCGGCTCCGCCCGGACTCCTACGGGAGCCGGGCTCCGCCTTCAGTATCCACTGCAGGTAAACTCCGTCCGGACTCCTACGGGAGCCGGACTCCACCTACGACCCCAACCGAAAGGAGGACCCCTCCCGGACTCTACAGAGACCGGACTCCGACTGCTGTCGAGCCTCGATCAACAGATCCGCGCCCCCTGGCAGATCACAATAACAACCATGATCCTGTTCCACTTCCTGTAGCGGATTCCACGCGGCTCCATCACCCCCTGCGGCGGACCCATTACTCTCTGACAGGCTGTGTCAACGGCCACGATTCTGCTTCGCTCCCTGCGGCAGGTGCTGCACGATCCCACTACTCGCTGACAACTAGCGGCAACGGATGTCGCTCCACTACCTGCAACTGGCCCTACGTGGCGGACTATGACAATAGCCACGGGTCTACCCCACTACCCTTCGCAATAAATTTTCCTGACCATGGGTGGTCCACTACCAGACGGTTACAAATGTCGCCATCAATCCGTTGCCTCCTCCGTCTATAAAAGGGGGATCCAGATACGTTATTCTCTAAGCTCATTTCTTATCTCAAAACTCTGCTAAATTCTTCGTTCGAGCACTCCATTCTTGTTGAGGCAGAGAACTGACTTGAGCGTCGGAGGGTCTTGCCGGAGCAACCCCACCTCCGGTTCAGACTTTCCTTGCAGTTCCCGGTGGCGACCGTGGCTTCCCCGACTCCAGCTTCTCCGGCGCAAGCAGATTTTTGCACCAACAGGATTGGCGCTAGAGGAAGGGGGTGTGTCTTCGTAGCACCCTTGTTCTTAAAGGAGCGCTCGACGGACCCGCTTCCGGCCATTTTTTCCGGCGCCCAATCCTCCTTCCCTCGTCTGATGCCCTCTCACGAGGTCTCTGCACAACTACCTCCGGTTATGGTCGCCGATAAAGGGTGGCCGGATGATCGGTCTCCGTCGGATTCCGTCAACGTCATCTCGGGGGAATCCCGGCGGGAGGCAATCAGTACATCAGCTGCATCCCTCAAGCGGCAAAAAGTTGAAGAACCCATAACCTTCACTGAAGAAGACGCCCAGGGAGTCCAATTCCCTCATAACGACGCGGTCGTAGTTTTCTTGAACATAGCAAATTACGACGTCCGTCGCATTCTCGTCGACAACGGGAGTTCGGCCGACATCTTGTTCTACAACGTCTTTTCAAGAATGGCCACTCTTGGCGGCCATCTAAGGCCGATTTGCTCTCCCTTAATAGGGTTTACCGGTGACGCCGTTCCGACGGAAGGAATGATAGCTCTAACTGTGACCGCGGGTCAGCATCCAAAGCAGTCCAGAGCCTTGGTGAATTTTCTGGTGGTAAAGGCGCCATCTGCCTACAATGCAATTCTTGGCCGACCCGGCCTCAATGCCCTCAGAGCTGTTGTTTCAACCTACCATTTGAAATTGAAGTTCCCCATCAGCCAGGGGATCGGAGAAGTCCGGGGAGACCAAGCGCTGGCCAGGCATTGCTACAACATTGCCTTGCAAAGAAGCGATCAAGCGGACCCCTGTCCGATCGATGGATTGGATGCCCGCGATGACCTCGCTGAAGAGAGGGGCGGTCCAATTGAAGACCTAATACCAATCTCTCTGAATGATGGGAACACGGAGCATGTGGTGTTAATTGGCTCCAACCTGGGGGAGGAGGTGCGGACGCGTCTTGTGGATTTCCTTCGAAGAAATGCGGACGTTTTCGCATGGGTCCCGGCGGATATGCCGGGGATCGACACAGAAGTCATGAACATCATCTGGCGGTCGACCCTAAACATCGGCCGACGAAAGAAAAAATCCGGAGTCATGCCCCGGAGAGGCAGAAGGCAATAGCCGAGGAAGTGGATAAGCTTCTCAAGGCCGGATTTATCAAGGAAGTCAATTATCCTGAGTGGATCTCCAATGTTGTTTTGGTCAAGAAAGCAAACGGCAAGTGGAGGATGTGTATCGACTTCAAAAAGCTGAATAAGGCTTGCCCAAAGGACAGCTACCCCCTTCCCAGGATCGACCAACTGGTGGACGCTACCTCGGCCATGAGCTCCTCACTTTTATGGACGCGTTCTCCGGCTATAACCAGATTAGAATGGCATTGGAAGATGAAGAAAAGACAGCTTTTATCACTAATTGTGGCCTTTACTGCTACAGGGTTATGCCGTTCGGCCTCAAGAACGCTGGTGCAACCTATCAGCGACTGGTGAACAAAATCTTCAAGGAGTAGATCGGCCGAAACATGGAGGTTTACGTGGACGACATGCTCGTGAAAAGCAGATCTTCCAGAAATCATGTCGCCGACCTCGAGGAAACCTTTGACGCTCTCCGAAAGTACAGAATGAAGCTGAACCCAACCAAATGCGCTTTTGGGGTAACCTCAGGAAAGTTCCTGGGCTTCATGATATCGGGGTGCGGGATCGAGGCCAATCCGGAGAAAATTTGCGCCATCCAAAATGTGACCGCCCCAAGGTCGATCAAGGAGGTTCAGTGCCTCACGGGAAGGATTGCGGCTCTTAATCGCTTTGTCGCGAGGTCGGCCGAACGATGTTTGTCCTTCTTTCAAACCCTCAAGCAGCCGAAGAACTTCTGTTGGACCTCTGAATGCCAACAGGCATTCGAAGAATTAAAAGGCTACCTTAGCTCACCCCCACTGCTGGCGAAGCCCGAACCTGGGGAGGAACTATTTTTATACCTGGCAGTCTCTCCCACAGCCCTCGCGGCTGTCCTTGTCAAAGAAGAAATGAAAGTCCAACGGTCAGTCTACTACATTAGCCGTGCGCTGAGGGACGCCAAGATCAGGTATACTAAATTAGAAAAACTGACCTACGCCTTGTTGATTGCAGCTCGGAGACTCCGACCTTACTTTCAAAGGCACACGGTGACGCTACTCACCGATCAACCGATCAAGGCGGTTTTGCACCGAGCTGATACCTCTGGAAGAATGGCAAAATGGACAATCGAGCTCACAGAATTCGACATCAACTACAAACCTAGACCAGCAATAAAGGCCCAAATATTGGCAGATTTCATAGTAGAGTGCACCATCCCCGAGGAAGCCGAACCTGAGCAAAGCAAAGTTGACGACCTGAAGGCTCGACCGAACTCCCCCAACGAAGAAGCCAGCCCCTCCGATTGCTTTTGGACCCTCTATGTGGACGGATCTTCCAACATGGCAGGCGCGGGTGCAGGCCTGATCTTGGTCAGCCCGGAGGGAGTCGTCGCAGAGTACGCTCTGCGTTTCGAGTTTCCCGCAACAAACAATGGAGCGGAATATGAAGCTCTGATTGCGGGATTAAGGGTCGCTAAAGAGCTTGGAATAGGCCAACTCCGGGTGTACAGCGACTCCCAACTTGTGGTGGGGCAAGTCAGCGGGAGCTATGAAGTACGGGAGGACAGCATGGCCAAATATCTTGAGAAAGTGAAGGAGTTCACCCCTACCTTTAGCAGTTTCGACATCAGACAAATTCCAAAGTCGGAGAATACCAGAGCCGATCTTCTCTCCAAACTGGCGACATCGGCTCCGGCCGAATTGCCCAAAGGCGTCCTCTTTGAAGTTTTAAAACATCCGAGTACGGAAGAACCGCGGTCCATAATGGAGATCGACCACGAGCCCAGCTGGGTCGACCCACTGACAACCTATCTTAAAGACGGGATTCTCCCCCAGGACGCGAAAGAGGCCCGGAAGCTCCGAAATCAAGCCTCCCGATACATCCTTTATGAGGGCAAATTGTACAAAAGATCATACTCCTTGCCCCTCTTAAGGTGTCTCCGGTCCTCAGAAGCTGACTACGCTTTATGGGAAGTACACGAGGGAGCTTGCGGAAACCATTTGGGTGCAAGATCTTTATCCCACAAGCTACTCCGCCAAGGGTATTACTGGCCAACAATGCATCATGATTCAATCGAATATGTCAAAAAGTGCGATCGATGCCAGAGATACACCAACATCCAGAGACAACCTGCTATCGAGCTCACACCCTTGAGTGCCCCATGGCCTTTTGCACAATGGGGGATGGATATTCTTGGCCCCTTTCCCATGGCGTCCGGTCAAAGGAAGTTTCTCCTTGTAGCGATCGACTACTTCACCAAATGGGTCGAGGCCGAGCCGCTAGCAAAAATCACAGAAGCGAAAGTGCAGGATTTCGTCTGGAAATCAATCGTATGCAGGTTCGGTTTGCCTAGAACCCTAATCACTGATAATGGACGGCAATTCGCGGGAGCCAGATTCGCTGAATTCTGTGAAGATCTAAACATCTTCCACAACTTCATATCAGTGGCCCATCCTCAGGCAAACGGCGAAGCTGAGGTAACTAACAGAACCCTTTTGCAAGGAATTAAGACAAGGCTTGAAAGAGCGAAAGGAACTTGGGCGGACGAACTTTATCATGTGCTATGGGCGTATCGAACCACCCAGAGGTTGCCTACAGGGGAGACTCCCTTCGCTTTAGCCTTTGGTACGGAAGCCGTCATCCCGATCGAGCTTAAACTCCCGTCGGCACGAGTCGTGGTATTCGACGAACCCCAAAACGTACAAAGTCTCAGAGCCAACCTCGACCTGCTGGAAGAAAGGCGGGAGATCGCTCAGGTTCGAATGGCAGCCTACAGACAGAAAGTTGCCCGATATTACAACGCCCGGGTCAAGAACAAGGCATTTAAAGCAGGAGATCTAGTGCTCCGACGAGCTGCTGTCTCGCAACCACAGGGCCAGGGGAAACTTGCCCCAAACTGGGAGGGACCTTACGAGGTCAAGGAAGTAGTCCGGCCTGGAACCTATTATCTTAAGGAGCTCGGAGGAGCCGACCTCCCGCGACCATGGAGCTCAGAAAACTTACGGATGTACTACCAGTAATTTCGTCTTAATCAAAAATGCGTGCCCATCTGTCTTGGGACAATTCAAGCAAACTGTATCAAAAACAAGAGGGCAATCTTATAAAGTCGAAGGCCCGGTTCTTTTAGACCGGATGGGGGGAGAGGCCTCACAACGCCCATATGTGCCCCTACAGCCCTGTTAGGGACAGGAGGAGAACCTCGCCCTAACTTGAGCAAAGTTGAAGGTCCGGTTCTTTTAGACCGGATGGGGGGAGAGGCCTCGCAACGCCCATATGTGCCCCCACAGCCCTGTTAGGGACAGGAGGAGAACCTCGCCCTAACTTGAGCAAAGTCGAAGGCCCGGTTCTTTTAGACCGGATGGGGGGAGAGGCCTCATAACGCCCATATGTGCCCCCACAGCCCTGTTAGGGACAGGAGGAGAACCTCGCCCTAACTTGAGCAAAGTCGAAGGCCCGATTCTTTTAGACCGGATGGGGGGAGAGGCCTCGCAACGCCCATATGTGCCCCCACAGTCCTGTTAGGGACAGGAGGAGAACCTCGTCCTAACTTGAGCAAAGTCGAAGGCCCGGTTCTTTTAGACCGGATGGGGGGAGAGGCCTTACAACGCCCTAATGTGCCCCCACAGCCGTGTCAGGAACACGAGGAGAACCTCACACCGGCTCGAGCGAAATGAAGGCCCGGACTCCTACGGGAGCCGGGTTCCAACGACGAAGAAGACTTTACCCGGACTCCTACGGGAGCCGGGTTCCAATGACAAGAAAGATTTCGCCCGGACTCCTACGGGAGCCGGGTTCCAACGACAAAGAAGACTTTACCCGGACTCCTACGGGAGCCGGGTTCCAACGACAAAAAGATTTCGCCCGGACTCCTACGGGAGCCGGGTTCCAACGACAAAATGAAGACTTTACCCCGTCCGGACTTCTACGGAAGCCGGACTTTGCCTATAACTTTGATTGCAGGAAAACGAAAACTTTGCCCTGGCCCCTACGAGAGCCAAGCTACTCCAACTTCAGGAGGACTCCTCCGCTCGGACTACCAAGGGAGCCGAACTTAGCCCCGACTTCGGCGGAGAAAAATCCAAGCAAAAAAGGAAAGCAAATAGTGACCGAAGGCAACGAAAGCTCGAATCCCCAAATTCAAGCCCTAGGAGGAATCTCGGGCCCGAAGGGCTCCAAGCAAACCTGCAACCATCAACGGAATGACAATTGGGTATCTTCGAACGGCGTAAGAACCGAAAAGTAGCTCGGCAAACGACAACCCCACATGAACTGAAGAAGTCGCCGGCGACCTTGGGACGACGTGACACAGACGAAGAGCAGGAAAGGAAAATGAAGAAATTCGACAGACAACTATTTAATACGAGATGCAGACGAGATACCAAGATATCTTTTTCATTTAACAAGAGTATACGTTACAGGACCCGGTGGGTCAGGGAAAAAAGAAAAAGAAGATACACGTCATCGCAAGTCTCGGTTCGGGCGGGACGAACCGGAGGCCGCTCCAAGCTACGAACTCCTCTCTCCGTCTCTATCATTCTCAGTCGCGTTCTCCAGTGCGTGTAACAGCTCTCGCCCCATCTCGCCTCATTCTGTTTCCGAAGTCCCAGCCTTAGCGGGAAAGGGGTGGGATAGATCTCCAGAGGCGGTAAGGGCAACGGCGGCAGTAGCGAAGACCTGTTTCAAGAAGAACCAGAGTCACCTCGGAAGCGGTAGCGACGCCAGAGATGTGCCTCATCTCCGAATGCCCCACAACAGCCGCCACCCAAAATGCTCCGGCAAGGTCGGCATGCGCTACTTCCACCGTTCCCGCAGCAAGTTCCACTGCCTCGCCATCGATGCCGACCGCCTCCGATCCCTCGGCCCCGACGGCGTTAAGGATCCCGTCATGGCTTATGACGGCAGCTCTGCCCTCTTGATCGGTATCACCCCGCCTTGCTACTCCGAAATTCGCGGGCAGAATAACTTCACCGACAGCCCCCATTACTAAACCCCCGTTGTTGAAGGAATTCTTCCTCGAGCCCCCTTCAAAACGACGGAGATTCTCACCGACCGTCGTTCTCCTCCTCACCTTCCTCCAAGCCCTAAAAATCCCCTCAAGGACGGCTTCCGAGGTGGAGGACATGGTGTAGGGACCCTCAGAGAAGAATTGGGGGGCTGAAGGAGGCAAGGACTGGTGCGAGGGAAGCAAGACTCTCAGGGGAAAGAAAAGCGCCAGGATGAGGCCATGAAAGGACTGAGGGGTTTAACTAGCCGACGGATCCTAGTGTAGTTATGGCGGCGAGTATTCCTGGGCCTGCTGGTGTGTGCCACGTGTCGCGCTTATCCCCTTCATTGCTATCGAGGGTTGACCGCTCGCAAATTGCAGCGGTGCGGCGCTTGGGATCGCATTTCAATGGAGGTTCCGAAAAGACTCTTCAGGTCACCTTCACCGAAAAGCGGGCTCTGACGTACGCATATTAAATGCCAAAATATCTGGAGGCGGCAGTGCGCAGGATTCGAAGGGACGGTTCCAGCTGTACCCATCTCTCTCTCTGTACTTCATTCATTTGAAATTCAAACTCGGAAGTAGGGGGACTAGTGTTGGGTATAAAATACCCACAGCCGAAACCTCCAGCGGAATCGACGACGGAACAGAACAGCTCCGCCCGGGCTCCTACGGGAGCCGGGCTCCGCCACCGACATCGACAACGGCATAGCTCCGCCCGGACTCCTACGGGAGCCGGGCTCCGCCTTCGACTTCGAGCGGCACAGCTCCGCCCGGACTCCTACGGGAGCCGGGCTCCACCTTCGACATCGACAACGGCACAGCTCCGCCCGGACTCCTACGAGAGCCGGGCTCCGCCTTCGACTTCGAACGGCACAGCTCTGCCCGGACTCCTACGGGAGCCGGGCTCTGCCTTCGACTTCGAGCAGAACAGCTCCGTCCGGGCTCCTACGGGAGCCGGGCTCTGCCACCGACATCGACAACGGCACAGCTCCGCCCGGACTCCTACGGGAGTCGGGCTCCGCCTTCGACATCGACAACGGCACAGCTCCGCCCGGACTCCTACGGGAGCCGGGCTCCGCCTTCGACTTCGAGCGGCACAGCTCCGCCCGGACTCCTACGGGAGCCGGGCTCCGCCTTCGACATCGACAACGGCACAGCTCCGTCCGGACTCCTACGGGAGCCGGGCTCCGCCTTCGACTTCGAGCAGCACAGCTCCGCCCGGACTCCTACGGGAGTCGGGCTCCGCCTTCGACTTCGAGCAGCACAGCTCCGCCCGGACTCCTACGGGAGCCGGGCTCCGCCTTCGACATCGACAACGGCACAGCTCCGCCCAGACTCCTACGGGAGCCGGGCTCCGCCTTCGACTTCGAGCAGCACAGCTCTGCTCGGACTCCTACGGGAGCCGGGATCCGCCACCGACATCGACAACGGCACAGCTCCGCCCGGACTCCTACGGGAGCCGGGCTCCGCCTTCGACTTCGAGCGGCACAGCTCCGCCCGGACTCCTACGGGAGCCGGGCTCCGCCTTCGACTTCGAGCGGCACAACTCCACCCGGACTCCTACGGGAGCCGGGCTCCGCCTTCGATATCAACAGCAGCTCGGCTCCGCCCGGACTCCTACGGGAGCCGGGCTCCGCCTTCAGTATCCACTGCAGGTAAACTCCGTCCGGACTCCTACGGGAGTCGGACTCCACCTACGACCCCAACCGAAAGGAGGACCCCTCCCGGACTTCTACAGAGACCAGACTCCGACCGCTGCCGAGCCTCGATCAACAGATCCGCGCTCCCTGGCAGATCACAATAACAACCATGATCCTGTTCCACTTCCTGTAGCGGATTCCGCGCGGCTCCATCACCCCCTGCGGCGGACCCATTACTCTCTGACAGGCTGTGTCAACGGCCACGATTCTGCTCCGCTCCCTGCGGCAGGTGCTGCACGATCCCACTACTCGCTGACAACTAGCGACAACGGACGCCGCTCCACTACCTGCAACAGGCCCTACGTGGCGGGCTATGACAATAGCCACGGGTCTACCCCACTACCCTTCGCAATAAATTTCCCTGACCATGGGCGGCCCACTACCAGACGGTTACAAATGTCGCCATCAATCCGTTGCCTCCTCCACCTATAAAAGGGGGACCCAGATACGTTATTCTCTAAGCTCATTTCTTATCTCAAAACTCTGCTAAATTCTCCGTTCGAGCACTCCATTCTTATTGAGGTAGAGAACTGACTTGAGCGTCGGAGGGTCTTGCCGGAGCAACCCCACCTCCGGTTCAGACTTCCCTTGCAGGTCCCGGCGGCGACCGCGGCTTCCCCGACTCCAGCTTCTCCGGCGCAAGCAGATTTTTGCACCAACAGGTAGAGACATAGTTTCTTGGTGCTTTTAGTTGGAGACGTCATTTCTTTGGATGAAGATAATTTAATTTTTGGATTATAAACTTTGTGTATGGATTTATCTTGGTTATGAATTGCATATGAGTTCATGCTTTAGTAGTTGAATGATTCGTTGACTGAAAATGGATGATTCAGTTGATATTTGAATATATATATCATAAAGTATAATATTTTATGGAGGTTATAATTGAACTGTCAATGAAGTAAAATATGACCATCGTAAAACATTCTTATTTCACAATGTTAGCAAAATTGTTTCACAACGTTAGGGAAACATCGCGAAAGATCCTCGCTCTGTGATGTTGGTAAAATGTCGTGCAATCATTAATGATCCATGACATTTGGGAAACATCACGACATATCCTCATTCTGTGACAGTTAGGAAACATCGCGAAAGATCTTTGTTCCACGATGTTACTGAAACGTCGCTTACTAAAACGTCGCTTAAGCAATCTATATTTTATGATGTTTGGTAATACATCATATTTTTGACGTCCTTTTCGTGATGTTTTGGGGCGAACATCGTAAAGGACCATTAGCGATGCAGCTAGCGCGACGTTTTTCTTAACACCGCAGAAAACCCTTTTTCTTGCAGTGAAACTCAAGTTGGCTTCCATCTTAAGTTTGAGGGGAAGGGGGTGTGGTGTACACATAATATCAGCCATTTTTTTTTACAACACATTCATTATGGTATTGTATAGCTGCCTTCTATTTCCTTCACTGATCGGATTGCAGATATCATCACTAAGGTCATCCATTCAGATATTTTCAAGACTTAGTTTCCAAACTCAAGCTAGATTCCATCTTGAGTTTGAGGGAGATAGGGTGTTCACATAATATTAGCTGGGATTTCTAGTTAACATAACATTAGCTGAGATTTGCTAGGTCAGGTCTAATGTATTCATTGTGTATGGATTTACTTTCCTTTGTTAGCTACATAGGCTATCTAGAGCGGCCGGTGATCATACTGTTGTCAACACACAATTCAATATACAGAGATTTCATCCTTTCTCTTTCTTTCTTCGATTTTTTTTTCCTATTATCATGTTTTATAACAATATCTCAACCAAGACTCAAATTAATGGGTAGTGATGTGCTGTTGATATTAGTCCAGCTACCTTCATCTCCCAGAATAAATGTTTTTTAATTGTATAAACAGAAAGAAATCACAGAAGCAGCCATAATATTTAGTCTTATTGTCTATGATAAACTTTAGTTTGTAACCATAAAAAAAAAAAAAAAAAAAGAAACTTTAGTTCACATGCCAGAACTCGAGATTGTACATGGTTCACTAATCGTCAAAGTCTTGCTCACTGAATACCTGTTCTCATCATGAGATTAGCATCAAAAATTCTAGAAGCTTAAAGTATGACTAAACATTATCAAATATGGATGCTAATAGAATCGTCCTAGTTTCCAACACCTTTTAGTCTTATTATTATGTTAAACACTTCAATGGAGGCTAAGAGATTCTGTGAACCATCTGGGTTTTTCGATGCAGGTTTCTCTATATTATATTGTGAGAGCCAGTGGTTTTGGTGAAACCTCTTCGGCAACAAGAAAGAGACTAATAAAATACAAGTGGGGAACCTTAAGAAGGGATCTAGCTGGTAATATGGCATATTATAGGCTTTGAAGATACGCTTCATTATCTGAACAGTAAAAAGAGATATGCTTCATTTCGAACATGTTCGAACTTACAACTTGTGCATTCTAATAATTCGAGTTTATAATTAACAAAAATAGTCCTCTCTTTTTCTTGGTAAATTATGGCTTCGTCCAAAGATAATGACAAATGATTGAGCTGTTTTTTTGATTATGTAATGGTGGTATAACAATCTCAGGCAAAGCAGCTTTCCGATATTACTAATTGCAACAGTTCTTGCATTTTTGTTCTTTCTTTTCTTTCTTCATCATTTGGGACAATACAAACAACTTGAAGGCATAATTCTAACTTTAGAAAGCTAATTAGCTTTTGTCAAAGTAGGCTGCACAGATAGCAGGCAAAAGCCTAGTAAAACTAGTCTAAGATATGAATTTCCTGCTCAAAAACAAAGATGTAGGCCTATTGCTTATGAGGTGTACTGAAACATGTAAAAATCTAAGCCTATTTTCGTCAAAAAGCCCATTCTTCTAAGCACTTTCAATCAACCCTTAATCAATCAGCTAAACTTCCTTTCCTTTCTAAGCTTCTAAAGTCATTGTTGACCTTTTCACTGCAGGGCATCGTTGATGATTGTGAGCCACAGGAAGCAGAGTGTGTGAAGAACTTTATCACAATGGCAGTGGTAGCATTGAGACTCCTTGACAGAAAAGGATGATCCAAGAAAAGATGATACCATTTTTCTAATGACTGACTATGATTCAGCCTATTATTGCATGAAATTTGTTGGGAGCACGTGTGTGAAAATCATCTACAATATGCATCTGAATATGGAGCCATCGTTGTTGTTTGTTTTCTTTTTCTCAAAGATGGATGACAGATTTCAGATTTAGATAGCACATATTTACATTCTAAGACATGCTAAGCTTTGTGTCATATCTCTGATATGAGATCACGAGCCTAAAGATCATAGCAATCACCGTATACATAGAGAACTCTCTTCACAAGATATTTCAGACACAATATCAATACATTATAGTAAAATTAATAAATTAAGTTCAAAATTTAACTAATTAAAATCAACTTGAACCTCTTACAAAATTTCAATGATATTCAAAAGATCTCACATCAATTAAATTTTAAATAATAATCTTATAAAATATAATAATAAATTTATCTAAACTCGATTGATATCGTTGACTCTCACGTCTAAACTCGCTCTCAAGCAGTACCTACATTCATAGTTAAGAATCTGAAATTGAAAAGAAACATGAGGTAATGAACTTGATAGCCTAATAAATAATAAATATCTCAACTAGATATTTCAGATACTATTATAAGATATGATATGCAAAATTCAATGCCATGAATAAATATAAGAATATATTCCATGCTAATTAGTATAAATCAAATTCTTTCAAATATTCATATACATGCCATGAAGGGAGTGGCCTGGCGGAATGGAACTTGGCTTCCATGCACGTGACTCGGGTTTGAGTCATGACGGATGCTGGGGCTTCGATTAAATGGTTGGTCCACCAGATTTTGATGGTGCTAAAGTGATGTACTCACTTATTGGGTTGGCATCCTTTGACTATAACCACACTTATACCTTGTGATGGGCTAAAGTAAAAAATAATCAGAGTGCCAACACATAACCCCGATTGATAGGTTCTACTAAATGCCAATATATAATCTCCATTAGCAAGGGGTCCACTAAATACCAATATATAACTTCTATTGATAAAGTCTACTGAACACCAATGTATAACCTCCATTAGTAGAATCTACTGAACATAGTTTGGTCGAGACTTTAAATTTGATGCATAAATGAAAATATTTTTGCAAGGTAATATATATGTCATTATTCCAATCAATATATGCATATTTCATGATAAATAAATAAATTATAATTTTCTAAAAAGCTCAATATTTGCAAATCACTCTCGATTCAAATATAATTTCATGAATTATATATAAATCAAAGACTAATTATTTACTTTCAAAATAAATTATGATATATCTCAAAAAGATAGTTCATTGCTTACCTCCATAGAAACAACGAACGGACATATTCAATCAATTACAAGATAGTCCTTCAGAACCTATTGTTCAAAATATATTCTTGTATGTTAAGCCATAACTAATTAAAACTAAAAAATATAAGTTTTGACACCCTCATTGGGCTGGCAAAGCACTAGCACCCAACATCGCAATCGACCTA
Source organism: Elaeis guineensis (assembly GCF_000442705.2). Taxonomy (NCBI): domain Eukaryota; kingdom Viridiplantae; phylum Streptophyta; class Magnoliopsida; order Arecales; family Arecaceae; genus Elaeis; species Elaeis guineensis. The sequence continues at coordinate 33,651,765 of NC_026006.2, read as the reverse complement.
ATTAAAATTATTTTATCTGATCATGTTTGGACTAAAATATTGATGGTTTAACAAATATCAAGGATGATCAAATCTAGTAGTGTCTGAAAAGAACTAGACTAGAGGCCAATATATTATTTGGTGATTAGGGATCAATTTAATTAAATAGCTTTATTTAATTGATCAAGATCATTTAAGATATAATGACTCAATAAAGATCAGACCTTTTCGATGCTCGATAAGAATTCAGGTGGTGTGTATATATTACCTAACCAATAGGATGGTTTAAAGTCTCTCTATTAGGTCAACTTAGATTTAAAGCTACAGAACTAGTTCATTAGATTCATAAATCATGTAGAAAGAAAACATCAAAAGAGAGAGAAATTAACAAGATGGAATAGGACTAATCAGATGACACTATCTGACAATCTGATTGGTTTGATCAAGGTGATTTAATCAAATCATAATTAAATAAATATATAGATAGTTTAATAAAAATCATGGAGATCAAATTTAGTGGTATATGATCCGGCTAAGATGGATGCTGGTATGCTATTCGGTGACGATGGATTAAGATCCTTTCACTATGGTCATTCTAACTCATTAAGAATCTTTTCAAATATCTAGATAATCCTAAGAGAGAGAAACAATCTAGAGAAAAAAAATTATAGAAAGAAATTAGAGAAAGAAATGGAAGAAAAAAACTAGGGAGAGAAAAGAGGGAAGAGAATGTAGAGAGGGAAGGGGAGAGAGAACTTTCTTCTCTCTCTTTTCTTCTCTTTTCTTTTCTTTTTCTTCTCTTTTTCTTCTTTTTTTTTTCCTCTCACTGTTTTTTTTTGTCCTTGGTGGAATAGGGGATCGATGTTCCTCATTTTTTCTTCGAAATGGAGACCACGACCGATGTAGCTGGGGTTGGTAGCGACAGCCGGTGCTTCCCTTCCAGATGATCAACAGTGATGAATGGCACTAAAAATCAAATAGAAAGACTATAAAAAATATAGTTTATTTTTTTGAAAAGTTTTCTAGCAATTGTCGATCGAAATAAAATATCTAAAGTCTTAAGAAGAGGGAGGAGAGGGTTAATTAAAGTTCTTGAAATCTTACTCATCTTTCTGTCGGTGGTTGGGTCCCAATTTCCAAAAAACAAGGTGGAACACTTCCAGAAGAAGAAAGGAAGATGGATACCTTATGGTGATGGCTAGTAGCTATCGCTGCTTACATTCGAAGGGGGGCTTGATACCCTTTAAATGGGATGGAGAGAGGAGTCCCGGTTCTCCTCGGCGTCAGACTTCTCCAGTGATTTTGGGAGGAAAGAGACTCATAATATTTTAATGCTTTAAACTTGGTGTCGGGTATTTTTTTCGCTACTCTAAGATTCATGCCACTTAATTGGGCTAGGTATCACATTTTGTTTACATCATTTATTTCTTGATAGAAAATGAAGGAGAGAATTGTTGCTCGGTTCATTTCTTCATTGCCAAGCAAGAGCTATGCAAATTACATTACCTGGAAAAAGAAAAGTAGTTGGATTTTATGAACATCAATAAGTGTAACTAACAAATAGTTCATAAATTTCATTTTTTTTAGTTTAATGTTTTGACTTTATCTATTTATTTATTTTCTTGTAGTAGAGTCATAATTTTATTGGTAGAAAACTTATAGAACTCTCTCTACGTTACATGGGGTGGTCTAGTTAGGAGTTTGATCAATCAATGTTGCCACTTTATTATGTGTGGTACTGAATAAGCAATCATATATACATCATGAACATTTATTATAGTATTTTCTCATTGCACTGGAAACCATTTCTCTCATCATACTTTCACAAGTTGTGGTGCAAATATGAATTTATCATGAATTGCCAAATACAAAAAATTGAAACTAGAATAATGGATTGATGCAACATGTTTTTTCTCTGGTATCTATTTTGAATCCTTCCCATCCAAGAAGTCAATGTACGTTAGCACATGTAAAAGGTTTGAAACATTGCAACCACTAGTGAGATGAGGTCACTTATCTGCTCGCTATTTTTTGATGCCTGAGACAGTGAATCAATATCTCCATACTATAAGAAAAGTCACATGCACCTATGCTTTTTAGTCACGTAAAGTACATATGTGGATAAAAGATCAAATTCTAAAAAAAAAAAGTTGCATATACCCATATTTGTCAAAGGTGAAAAATACTATAATTAATTTTTAACTTATGTTTTAATAATTAAACGTGGATAAATCAAATCTGATAATGGATAAACGTTAGGGGTGGCAAAAAGTGATTCGACCCATCAACCCGATCCATATTTGATCGGTCATAAAATGATTTGGGTTTGATCTAAATGAATTTAGGTCATAAACAGATTGATCCATTTAATCTGTTTATTAAATAGATCGAATTTGTGTTTAAATTTCTCAGCTTGTCCAACCTGTTTAACTTGCTTATGATTTTTATTTAAAATTATTTGGGCTTGTGGCCCTGTAGATTCTTGGTAAAATTTAAGTAGCCCATCTATGTAAATTTTGGTCCCTTCCAATGGTGATCTATATTTTATATTTTTTATTATTATTTTTTTAGTAAGCTCTACAAGACCCTTCTTTTTCCGTCGCCCTCCTTTTCCTCTTCTATTTTTTGTGGTAAGTTCTCACCTCCCCACCCCCCCAACCACCGCCTCTGCCTCTCCAAACCCCTCCAATCCCAATCCCAATCCCACTCCCTCCTCTCTCACCAAAATCCCGTCTACTCCTTCTTGTGCTCCTTCCCCAAATCCCTCCCCTACCTTCCATCTCTTTGTGGCACATTCTACCCGATCTTCTCCATCTGCGGTATGCTTGAACTGGTTCGAGCTGGTGGAGGTGCTCCGACTCCTCCCCAAGTGCCACCACACCTTCCACGTCGAGTATGTCCACACCTAGCTCGATGCCCACTCCACCTGTTCCCTTTATTGCATCCGTGTCAACCCCAAAGATGTCCTTCTTGTCCCTCGATCGGACCCCAACCCTCCCTCTTATGGTGGTGGAGGCAAGCCATCGCGAGACAGCAAGACCACCGATGATGACACGACAACGAACCTGATGCCATATGGCTGGCGAATCTCCGGCCGGCGCTCCTCCATTGATGAGAAGTGCAGCAACTCACTCCAGATCATCATCCATCGGGCCGAACTTGCTAATAGGTGGTCGGCTGATTGCGCGGCGTATGCGACGACGCACTCGATAGGGGTTTCGAACGAGAAGTGGGAAGGTCCGATAGGATGGGCTTCTCTTGCCAATTGACAGGAGGAGGGGCGAGTGCTTCTTTTACTACCCTTTATTATTTTCAGTAACTCTTTTATCCTATTTGTGCTCTTTTAGAGGGAAAAGATGAGGATGTTGAACTAGAGGTGTTCAACTTTACCAGTGCTGGAGGAGTTGCCTTATCCATGTATAATATTGATAAGGTGAACATGTAACATTTTATTCACTGATGATATTAACTAAGTACTATCTTGTTGCTGCTGATATTTATTCTCTATCACATGTTTCATACAGTCAATTCATGCCTTTATTGAATCTTCAATGGTTACTGCTTACCAGAAAAAGTGGCCACTTTATCTTAGCACCAAAAATACCATTTTGAAAAAATATGGTGGAAGGTACAGATCATAGTGAGCATCTCTTGACGTGTTTATTAAAGGATCATCCAACTGTTAGCCTTATTGTTTATCATCTTCTAAATCTGTACCAGTTATTGGTGCTTACCGTTTTTGTTGCATATTTATTCCATCCTGCAGGTTTAAGGACATATTCCAGGAGCTATATGTAGCTGAATGGAAATCCAAGTTTGAGGCTGCAGGAATTTGGTGAGCTGTCTCTAAATGCTTAGTGTTATTGGTACATTCAAATCCATGTAGTTTGTATGTTATGGTATGCGATATTTAACAGGTATGAACATCGCCACATTGATGACATGGTTGCCTATGCACTTAAGAGTGAAGGTGGCTATGTATGGGCTTGCAAGAATTATGATGGAGACGTACAGAGTGATTTCTTGGCTCAAGGTTTGAACTTTTTCACCATCCATCATATTAGGCACTTCTGTTTTACAAAGAATGTGTTCTTAATGCAAAAGTGAAAAATAGTTTTTATAAACTATTTGCTGTTGGCTTTTGCAAATCAAAGCTGGGGATTAGTTTGTCTTAATCACCAGATTCTTTTCCCCTGTATTTCCAAGTTTTGGATCCCTTGGCCTGATGACATCAGTACTGATATGCAGTCTTCTAGCAAATCTGGTTGCTTGTCTGTGGAAAATATATCTTTATATTTTTGTATGGATCTTGGTTTTATTTGAATCTATTCATGGTGGGAATAGCATGATGGGTGGTTTTAGAATATGGATTGCAAACTATGCTTCTTTAATATATTGAGGGTTCTAGAGGGTTGTAAAGAAGAAAACATGATGCCTTTTTTTGATTGAAATGAAATCATGCATTCTGAATTCAGGACATCAATGCATAGTTATTAACTTTTGTGATAGTTTTTATCACAACTTCTCTATCACTGGTTTATGTTATTCCTTATCTGTTTACTATTTTAAGTCTTTATTTCTGGAACTGCTATCTTCTCTATGCAGATACCATCGTTGTATAGTCTATGTTGTTCATATCTAATGTTTATTTGATTGAAGAAGCAATTTCAGTTGGGCCTTGATAGAGTTCTGGATTACTGATTTACCTGACTTCATTTGGGGGGTGACTTCTACGTTTAGGAGGCATCTCGTGGAGTTAGTCATTTTTGTAAACCGAATTATCCCCAAAGTGATCCAGATGCCTTGGTCTTTTGAAACATAATGAACCTGATAATATCAAACTTTCCATGAATTGGACAATTTGTGCATTTCATGTCTTCTATGTGGTGGTTATGCAGAAACATGTCATGCTCAGGATTAGTTTTGTGTGAAGTGATGCTAACCTAGAGTATGATGGAAACTCTTCTCTCTTTTAGGTATGCCGTGATGAAAAAACTATTGAAGCTGAAGCTACACTTGGCACAGTAACCCGTCATTACAGGGTTCACCAAAAAGGAGGTGAAATCAGTACAAATAGCATTGCTTCAATCTTTGCCTGGTCACGAGGGCTTGCACATAGGTATCTTTGGCTTTCCTTTTTATTAATGTGCTGGTTGTAGTTGCAAGTGAAAATTAGAGAGATTTCTTTTTAGTTCTTTTACCTAATTTGTATTTCAAGAATTGGTTTATTTATTTTTCATTATATGTATTTCAAGACTTTGTAAGGTCTTCATGTTTTGTTTGTCTGTGCTAGGCAAACTATCTGCATATCAATAATTTTAAGAGTCATCCAATTAAATAACAGTATTCTACTTCATGAGTACCATGGTTGCCTAGGTTTCAGCCCTACATCATTTAGATGAAAATTCTGAATCCCACAATATATTTGGTTTTCAACAGAACAAAGCTAGATGACAATCCTAGACTACTTGATTTTACTGAGAAGCTGGAAGCAGCTTGTGTTGGAATTGTGGAGTCTAAAAAGATGACCAAAGATCTTGTCCACCTCATTCATGGGCCAAAGTACCACCTGACTCTCATGTCACTACTATATTTCTAAATGGCAACTTTCTTCTATTTTAAACCATCAAACAATAGATGATGTTTTGTGAGCCTTTTCATCTCTTGCAGGGTGATTCGGATCAATGGCTGAACACTGAGGAGTTCATCGATGCAGTGGCAGAGGAGCTGAGAGCAAGACTCCTGGCTTCATATATATATATATATATATATATATTTATGTTTTCTTTCTTTCATAGATTCAGGTCAGGGATATGATGGATGGTGCCAAAGAAAGATAGGGATTGTCTTGCTGATGACTTAATAAGTTGATGAATTTTTAGATTTTGTAAAGTTAATTTTTTGGTATCATCAATTCAAGTTTATTTTATTTTCTTTTTGGTATAGCAAAAGTAAGCTTAGAATTTATCTATAAAATGTAGAAGATCAGCTAGAACTTATTTATTTCATATTTTTAGTTCTAGTGTTTACTTTCTTTTATATTTAGAAATCCGATAGTGTATGGCTCTATTTTTTAGATTTTGATGAATCTAAAAAGGTTATTGGGATAATTTTGTTGAGACTACCACTATGTATATTCAGTTCTCTTTAATACAATGATGAAGATTATCTTATTTGTAGTTGTTTCATCTCTTTGAAGCTACTAGTCTTTATATATTATTCAGTAATACAGGATGCTTAAATAAGTTACTAATGCACCATTTCTATTTTTATTTATTATTACAGATGATCTATACTTTGAAATTAGACAAGGCAGTAACATCTAAAAGTTGATTATATATCTACATTTTATTATTGATGGTAGAGATCCATTTATACCCATGCTTTGATAACTCTTACGAATTCTGACTCATATATTTAGTTACCCACATTTAATAAAGAAAGGTGTATACTAGGTCTATACACACGTATATACTCTCACCTACATTCTATGTTATGTAGGTAAAGTAGAGGATATATACACGGAAAGAAAGAATGTGGGTATAAGCTATACCTATACCGAATATACCTATGTCTAACCAAACATGTGTACCAACATAGGTGTAGGCATATCCTTACATTTTTTAGACCTTTATCCATATATCTTTCATGTATGTGTATCTCAATTTTTTTGTAGTGCCATGCAGCTAATAAATGGGGCACTTGAATGTTGTCATTGTGAGTTAGTACATCTCTAACAAAGGATTTCTTTTCTCTTTTCTACCTCAATATAGGACAAGCTAATCAATTATTTAGGCAATTTTCAAGATAAAGATCTATTCTATTATGAAACACTAAAATTTCAACTGTCCTTGAAAGTTATTCTTTGAAAATCATAGATTGCAACTTATACTCTGTATGTTTATTTCAAGAGTCTACCATTGATACATAGGGCTGAAAATGGAAAAGATATGGATTGGATATTAATATATCTATATCCATATCCATATTTTAGATATGAATACAGGTATGGATGTGGATATCAAGATTAATATCCATATTTGTTCTAAATAGATGTGGATACAAATCAGATATATTTATTATATCCATATTTATGTTATAAATAGACATGGATGCAAATTGGATATTATTCAAATATAACTTGAATTTTGAGTAGATTTTGATAATAAAAAGCAACATACTAATACATTTGTAAAGGATGAATATGGTTCTAATATCAAGATTGCACATGATGCACAACTAACTTGTAAGGGTCTAAATCATAGTTATTAAAGTCACATGGAGACCAATTCAACCAAGAATTTTGATCATTGGTACAATTTTTCATTGGATTATATCAAAAGTTTATTTGGATTAAATTTTAAATAAAAAATATATACTATAAAGTAGTTAAAGGTTATCTGTTTTATAGAGAACTTGTAAAAATATTATGTATTAATGACATAGGAATATATTATATGCATCAATATTTTTGAATATTTTAAACAATATAGTTTTGAAATATCATCAAGAAAATTGAAATAGTTCATTTTTTATCATTGTGTAAAGGTTTACTTTTATAAAAAAAGTTAATCAATGACATACAATATATATTATTTCTATGATGTGAATAGAAAACAAGTATAATAAAATATTAGTATGTATAGAAGTATTAAAGTTGCCTTCATGGTTGAGTGTTTGGTAGCGAAGCTGGAGAGTGCATATTTAATCCTACTTTGTTGTATTTTAGAAATTTTTTTTTAAAATTTTTAAAATCCACATCCAGAATTCATTAGATATAGACAGATAATAGCCAACCTATTTTCAGTCCTAATTATAGAAAAAAATAAAAGTTTTTCATTTTCTATGCTTAAAAGGTAAACTACTAGTCCCCCATCATTTCTCTCTCTCTCTCCTTCTGTCCCTCCCCAACTTTCCCATAATTGTGTAGACAGATAAATTAACCTTTAGTTATTTTAGCAAAATCCCTTTTTTTTGATTCAAAACAAAGTTCTCTTCTTTCTCTATAATGGCATTTATGCAAAGTTAAACATGCCGCAAATGAGAGGGCTATAAAGTTAGATCTTCGAACAGATGCTTTCAATAAAATGATTGTTCTAAGGAGAGATGGTATTTTATCATTTTTCTTAAATTTTAAATATCTGGATTTGGATCCATACCTTGAAAAACTAATGAACATCTATCAAATACGATTGGATTTGAAATTTGTTATCTAAATTTGATATGAATAATATATAGGATACTTGCCAGCCCCCAACTTGCTCTTAATTGTACAAACAAGTAAATTAAATTTTAATTATTTCAACAAAATCTATTTCTACTAGTAGAAAATGGGGTGGCAAAATATAACCCAACTTATCAATCTGACCTATATTCGATCCACCATAAATAAGTTTGAATTTGAGCTAAATGAGTTTGAATCATAAATGGGTTGATCTATTTAACCTCTTTACTATTTGGATTAGGTTTAAGTTTCAGGTGTCTAACCTATTTAATTTGTATAATTTTTGGATTGGATCGGATTAGGTTGGATAACTTGTTTGACCAATGTATGGTTTTCTAGAAGAATAAATCTTGGGACGGCCTATTTAAAATTCAAAATCGATACTTCTTAGCTTCTATTTGCGAATCATGACCTAAACATCTGAAACTCTGCCACGTGAGCCACTATTTCGATCGATCCCTCTAATTACCTCATCAGCCATCATGATTGATTAGGTTGCTTTCTTTCCCTAACCTTAAGCTCCCTTCTTTTAATTTTGTCGTTTTCTTTCTTTTGCTCTTCGCCAACTAAGCGGCGCCCCAACCAAGCGGCGCCCCAACCAAACCTCTTTCTCAACTCTCAATATCTTCGGCAATCCTAATGCTTTGTTCTTCCCCCTCTCACTCTACGGTAGTCAGAATCTATCCAATCTTGATTCTAATCTACTCTCTAATCTCCATCAATCTGTCAGAGATCAAGAACCATAAAAGATTTAAAATGCTCATTCCCTCTCTTTTCTCCTCTCTATTTCAATCCAGCTATCATTTTCTCCCTAAATTTTTTGATTTTTTTTGTGTCATTTTCTTCACTTTAGGATTATAATCCTTACATTGAAGATTAGTATTAATTCCTATAATTTTTTGCTAATATATTTGATTTCTTTTTCCTTTTTTGGGATTGTTGCTTTTGGGGGTGAGTGTGTGTAGGGAAGTTCTAGATTCTTATACCCCATTAAAAAAGCCCCCTTTTTAATAGGTTTTTAAGAAGATTTTTTATTTTTTTATATCAGTATCTTTTTGGATGCTCTTGTAATTTTTAAAGTAGTCATCTTATTCTAGCTTCGGATCATCCACTCTTTAACTTCTTCTTAGCAATAGGCAGTATTAGCTGTTATGTTTTTCTTATATTGTTTGCTAGCAAACTGATTATATATAGTAATTTGTAACTTTCAAAATTTTTTAAAGATTTTAAAATTATACATATGGAGTTGGGGAGAACATTGACCTCAGAATAGGAAATGCAATATGAAGTGTGAAAAGATGAATTAGTAAGTGTAAAATAGAAAATGAGTAATAAATTGAAAGGTAGTGAAGCCTCTAATTCAGATTTCTACCTTTCTTTTTACTATTTGATATATTAAATAGGTTGGATTGGGTCGGGTCGGGTTGGGTTGGACTAAAAAGTTTTATTTTAAATAGGTTAAACAGGTTGGATCGGGTTGGACTAATAAATTATCTATTTATTAAATAGGTTAAATAGGTTAGATCGGATTGGGTTAACAGATTATCCATTTAATAAATAGATTAAATAGGTTAGATTTTATTAAATAGGTTAAATAGGTTAGATCGGATTGGGTTAACAGATTATCCATTTAATAAATAGATTAAATAGGTTGGATTAGATTATTTGTTTATCAAACATGTCAGGTTTAGATTATAAATTTTGACCTGTTTAATGAATAGGTCGGATTCAGATTTATGATTTTCTGATCTAACTCACATCTAACCTGACCTATTTAATTATGACCAAACCGGCCTGATTGCCACCCCTAGGTAGAAAACAAAGCCCTCTTCCTTCTATATGGCATGTATTCAGAATTGAAATATCATTTATTTAGAGCCAAAGATGCCACTATTGAGAGGGCTATGAAGTTAGGGCACCTGATAGATGCTTTTAACGAAATAATTGTTCTTACAAGAGACAATATTTAGAATTTTTTTCCTTAAATTTTTTTAATTCGGATCCAGATCCATATCTAAAAAATTAATGAATACCTATCTGCATATAGTTGGATAATAGCCAACCCATTTTCAGCCCTAACATACATTTATCATGGAGGAAAGAAAATGCTTCCTTCTTATAGAATAACAGAAAAAAGGATAAAACTTTTCCCGTTCTCATGCTTAAAATGTAATTGTTGGCCCCTCATTGCTTACCCCAACCGACTTATAATTGTACAGGCAGATTAATTTTTAATTATTTCAGGGAAAACAAAGTCCTCTTCCTTCTGTGATGGCGTGTGTTCAGAGCAAATTAAACATGCCACTGCTGAGTGGGTTTCTGAAGCTAGATTACCTAATAGATGCATGCACCGTAATGATCGTCCTAATTCCCTGTTGAGCCAATTACATGAAAAAAAGAAATCTTGCATGTCTACAGGGATGGAAATTACTCTAATTGATGAGAAAGTAAGCAACAGTGGATTAACTTTGGAACGCAACACGCTAATGCGTGCAACTAAACAAATGAAGTGAAAGTCCATGCAAAAAAGTGATGCATGTGTGCTTCTAAATTCTAATCCGCTCCCTGGCTCAAGGCCCCAAAACCATAATGACATATGTTACTAAAATATGCCCTACTGCTTGAAAGAGAGCATGCTTGTGGATGCTTAAGAAACAAAACATGTGTGAAAGGTTAACCAGCGGGTATGTAGGGATTTCTCACTAGATTTTAATAGATATAAGAAAGTCTCTGCTCCCTTGGTTCACTGCATAGTCTCTGCTCCCAGCACGGAAACCAAAACCAAACATGTCCATGTTCTCCCCGTTTGGCAGTTATATATAAATCATCAGAGTATTGATGTTGTCATCTAAGTAGAAAGTCTAACAAAGAAAGCCCTATGCTGAAGGAGTTTTTGGCTTGTTTCCAGTCAACTACCCTCTCTTCCTTTCATGAGAACTTCCAAAACATGTGACATAAACTAGCAAAGTCTATAATAATTTGGCATGTAAGCAGCTTTTGAGATGAACTTTGTGTCTCTCTCATGCATATAATTGAACGGAAATGTTTTGTTTTACTAGTTTAGCCTTCAAGCTATTTGTGAATCATTGGTGGAATTGTCTTTGTTCTCAAGCAAGAGTAATTCCTTTCTTACATCAGGTCTTTTTATCATTTTGAAATCTTAATCAAATAGTTTGTGGCCTCTCACCACTATTAGCCTCAAGAATATAATGGCAGGTGAACACTGGTTCAGGGAGCAAAATGGAATGATCTGACAATAACCATTACATGCAGATCCAACTGAAGTTAGCATAAGAACAGAACCAAGATGTGCCACGCATCCGCTATCAAGGAGCTGACTTTTATTTTCAGTAATTTTCTACGGCTGGATCAAGGACTTTGTCCTTGCATTCTTCACCAATGGTCCCACTATAGGGTTAATAATGCTACAGTCACGAGAATTAAAGAAAGATATTTCGTGTTTGTGCTTGTGTTTCATTTAACAAGTAAAACTTTAGTGTAACTTGGATGAATTGTACTGCCAGATTTGCTAAATTCAAATTTCACTGAAGCCAGAGGATAGAATCTCTCTATCTCTCTCTCTGAGAAAAGGAGGAACAAAACTCCAAATTTGACGAGGCAATAAAAGGAGAAGGCAAGCCAAACGAAACAAGCACTTTTATTGCAAATCAGATTTTATAGAAAGACGCAATTTTTTTCCATGCAGATTTAAGTGAGACACAATCACGTTGAAAATCTTATGTGGATGTTGTGGAGGTTTGATTTGCTAACTACAATACTTTCTCAACATCATTAATGCATTTTCCTAAATAAGACACCATATCTACCTTTTGTGGAAATAAAAGTGATGTCATCTAATGGCACCTTGATATATCCTTTCCATAACCCATACCGACACTCTCTAATTTATCCTATTGTGGTAAGGCTGAAAAACTTACCCTAGTGATGAGACTTAACAGTGTGCAATCTATGTCAACTCTTCCAGCCTCTATAACATACGATGTAATGATTCAAAACTTGTGAAACAAAGGGAGTACTACCACTTGTATCATGTGTTGCATGTTACCTTATCAACATATTAAACTTCACTATTTATTATTTCGGGTACATAATGTTTGGGCTCTGTAGAGCTGAAGATGCACGTTAAGCAAGTTTTGCCAAAGCCATGGCTTGTCTCATCCGTAAAGCTCTTGTGCTTATAAACTAAAGAGCCTTGTATCCCAAGCCCAGTCCAACTCCAAATTAATAGGCCTTACTTTCCTTGCCACATATTGCCCTTTGGTTAATATATATTTTTTGGCCTGGTAGGCACATAGCGCGGTCTGCAACATTAATATATAGCAAAACAAGCAATCCAAATTACAGAGCCACAATATTACTATGTAAATTCGAATCTCAAAAAAGCCTTTTTATTGTTCTTGCACCATTTCTGCCACTTCTCCCTTTTGCCATCTCTCCTTCACAAAACCAAACTATCGCTTTTTCCTCCTTCCCTTCCCCTATCCCTCCCTCTCTATGCCATGTACTCTGACACCATCCCATCTAAACTTGATACCTTCTAGCAATCCATTTACCACACCCTAGTCACCATCAACTCCCTCTCCCTCATCTTTATCTCCAACACTGACCTCCTCACCTCCTCCAAAAACCCGACTACATCCCTTCTCTGTGACGTAGATAGCTTCAATTGATAGGCTGGCTGCTAGTTTTCATTGATAGTCTTCATCCATGACTTCCCTTCCTTTAGATCCCTTCAACAACGGTGTAATGGTATAATTAAATTGCAGTATGACATACTTAAAAATTGATTCTGACAATTGTCTTTTCAATTTTCAGACAATATTTTTTTCAAATAAAAAAAAATAAGAAGCTTAAATAAAGTTGGTTAATTATCTCAATCCTCCAACATTCCACTGTACAAATTTCTTTGTCCAAAATATTAAAGAAAATAGAGAAATGCTAATTAAGGAATTAAAAGGTATATAACATGATTCATCCTAATGTACAAACTACATTTCTTATTTTACTATATTAATCCTTCAGAAAAGTTTCTTCCCAAATTCTTAGGTAATTGTATTTACAAATACGTATATAATATAAAATTGGATATTGTTGTTTTGAGAAGATCAAGCTAAATGGAAAATATAGTGCTATAAATAGGTAAATTCCCATCAATCTTATGATTTAACACACAAATATAGCATCCCATTAGTGTATGAGAAATTTTTGCATGCTAAAAATGTGGTTCAAGACAAAAGGCCAACATAATATATTTGCCATCATAACAAATGAGATTCATGTAGTTGCACAAATTCGTATCTATCTCATGACTTGATACATAATACATGAGTATGAGTGCATGAGAAAATTAGAAGATTATTATAAATAAATTATTCAAAAAAAAGGAGTGTAAGAGAAAATTCTGCAACTTTGATAAATATGATAGTTGACATAAATTTTAAATATATTTATATAAATAATATGAGTTGGTGAAAAATTATAAGATTATTATAACATTATTAATCAAACCTGTCTCGATTGGTTGGCACTCCTCTTCCCCAGGGTTTGACAAATATTTCTATTTTCAAACTAAAAAAGAGTAATTCATTTAAAACATCTCATTGGCTAGGACATGCTCAATCTTTCCCTTCCCAATGAGAGAGAAGAAAAGATTTGTTGATAATTAGAAAAAGAAAATACTATATAAGTGGCATCCAATAAATAAAATTTCAAAAGATATATAACAATTACATATAAAGCATCATGTGCTAATCTTTGCTATCTCCGATACAGTGGGATCACCGAAATCACTCATTATGGGTGGCTCAAAAATTGTATCACCAGGCATCTTTGCCAACTTGAGGAGGCTCTTAGATGCAAAAATTGTCTAAGAATTCATATCATACATCGACCTCAAATAAAGGCATTGCGTTGTGACTAGTGTTGCTTCCTTTAGCTCTTCTGAGTTTAAATTACTGAGAACATAATGAGCCACAATCCTCAATATGGGTTGGAGAGCTCCCATGGTAGAGGAATCCTTCTCCCCTTCTTCCCATGCTCTTCTTCACCCCCTTGAACCATTTCTCCTCATTGGTCACCACAAGAGGCATCTGGGTTGCTTTCTTTCTCTTCCTCCAGTGGCCTGTTTTGGCCAACCCAATCCATACAACTTACAAAACTCCAGCTTAGAAGAGAAGGGCATGTTATGTATCTTGTTGTAGTATAGTTGCAATGCTGCTCCAATAATTCAAGCTCATTTGGTGGAAAAACACCATGCCGTATGGTTTCAAAGTAAGGAAGAATACTGCTATGTTAGGATCCATAGCTTTACTCTTGGAGGGAGCCTTGACCTCATGATAGATACTTGGATTGGTGAGGTTGGGAAGGTTTATATTTTAAGGCTCGCCCTCCCGAATCATAGTCTCATGGGCATAAAAAGCCAACAGGACAACTTCAAAGCCAGCGAGGGGACTTCTAAGAGACAGCACGAGAAAGGTAGACATCGATGATGCTGGGAGGAAGTTGAAGACAATAGGCTATAGGCTCATGCTAGTAGTCAGAAAGGTATCATATAGCTAGTTGCCAGAATCAGAATAGGGATGGCGGAGGCGGCTGGAGATGTTGTGAGAGATGTTTGCACTATAGAGGAGAGATGTAGTGGAGATTTTGATGAAGGTAAGGGGTTAGGGAGGGGCTTGAGGATGAGGGAGGGAGTAGATGGTGGCCTGAGCTCAATAGATGGTTTACTAGAAGGTGGTAGATTCGGAAGGAACAGTATTGATATGGGGCAAGGAGGGTGGGATGAGGGAGTGGAAGGGGAGGTGGGGAGAAGTTTGGGGGCTAGGATAGTCCAATTTTTTGGAGAAATAGAAAAAGGAAGAGTTGGAGTAAAGGGTGTAGGAAGAATATGAAGGATATTTTTTTAGTGGTATGAGTTTTGAATTGACCGAATTACTTTGAAATTTAGATTTTCAAAATTTTCAAAAATATTTTCTGAAATACTAAGGATGGAATCCATTTCTGTCACTTTACTACTAATAACTCAACCATTAATAAAACTTTAACCATTGTTGCGTAATGATGTTTTATTGTGGTTCTTTAAAACTTATTCACATATGAAAAATAATATAAGTTATCTATTTTTATTAATTATTTTTATAAAAGCAAATCCTTTACACTATAATAAAGAAAAAAAATATTTCAATTTGTTTTCGTGATATTTTCCAAACTTTATTGTTTAAAATATTAAAAAATATCAATCATATAACATATTCGTACATCCATATATAACTTTTTTTTACAAGTTCTTTCTAAAATAGATATTTTTTTAAATATTTTTGTATTATATAATTTTATTTTAAAAATTAATTTTAATATACTTTTTATATCCAATCAAATCAGTTCATTGTGCATCATATGGATCTTGATATTGGATGCCTACCCATTCTTTACAAATGTCATTTTTGTTGGTTTTCATTGTTAAAATCATTTCTAAATTTGACTTATATCCAAATAATAATCGATTTGTACCTATATCTGGCTAGAACAAATATAGATATGATGTTTATCTATTTTGTATCCATATCCATTAGAAAAATATGGTCACTAATCTTAATATCTATTTAATAGACATATCTGTATTCCTATCTACTAAAAAATATAAATATGGATGTGGATGTACAAATACCAAATCCATTTTCTTCCCTACATATCGTTGATCCTCTTGAAACAAAAATACATACCAGAAGTTGCAATTTATGTTTCTTTTTTTGGTACAAGCAATATACGTTTTTTAAAGAATAACTTTCAAGGACAATTGAAATTTTAGTGTTTCACAGTAGATCATGAAAAATGCCTAAAATAATTGATATGGTTGTTGTGTACCGAGGGAGGGGGACAAAGAAGAAAGAAATACTTTGCAAGAGATGTACGTACTTGCAATAATAATATTCAGGTGCCCTGTTTATTACCTGCATAGAAAACTTGTTTTACAAGCCCAAACATCAGAAAATAAGGAGTGGAGGCTAGTAGTTGCAGTGTTTTAAACCTTTTGCGTATGCTCACTTGCATTCTTGGATGTGAAGGATAGAATTCAAATTAGATACAGAAGAAAAACCATATTGCCTAAATCCATCATTCTAGTTACAATTTTTTGTATTTGCCAATTCATGATAACTTGACATTTGCACCACATCCTGTCAAAGAAATATTTATTCAGTGCCATACATAATAAAGAGGCAACATTGTTGATCAAACTCCTAACCAGACCATCCTAAGCCGTGAAGATAGAGTTCTATAAGTTTTATACCAATAAATGACTCCTCGTAATACTTGAAGAAAATAAATAAATAGATAAGATTGAAAACCTGGAAAAAAAAACTTTAAAATGAAATTTAAAAAAATAATATTAAATAATTTATGTTGCTTCACCTCGTTAGCAATGAAGAAATGAACATCGCAGCCATTCTCTCCTTCATTCTCTATTTAGAAATGGATGATGACAACAAATCTTAGCATGTCTTAGCATGTTAGTCTAAATCTAAAACAATTTTTCATCTACCTTGGGTAAATGAAAATGAACAGAAATGATGGCTCCATACTCAGACTAACATATTATAGATGATTCCTATACACCTTCTGTGCTACCAACCAATTTCTTGCAGTAATAGGCATGAATCACAGTGAGTCATTAAAAAAAATTGTATCTTCAAAATTTAAGCCACTGATCTTTCTTGACATAGCATGGATATATGATTGTTCCTCTATTACACACAAAGGCTAGAACTTGAATTAGGACTTTTTAAGTGAATCTTAAAGGTGGCACCACCTTTGACTAGAATATGATCCTTGGCACTATCTTTCGTTGGATCACCTTTTTGGCCAGGACACTATCTTAAAACAAATTCTAGACCCTCATGTTGGTATCAATAGGAATTCTATCCCATGATATGATCAGATACCCTTTTGGAGAACGATCATAGGGAGGATTGACAGTGTTAGATGAGTGCCTTAGAAGTTAATTATTGGCTGATATATTTTGTAATTACAGGACTTAATTTTATACTTGTAACACTTTTATTATTAATAAAGGATATTTTTATTTTTAGTCATGTTTATGTATCCATAATTTATCTTAGAAATTAATAAAGATGATTTTATATATTCTTACAGAATTGAGAATTTGAGACATATATTAATTAGTTGTTAGTTTCTAAATGCTCTCGATTAAAGGATCGTCATGGAGGATAGTGATCAATCCATTTAAAGATTGATACATGGATCACCTCCCTTCTGGACAGATGGTTTTGGTTCTGCAGTGTAAGGACACTGGGATGAGTGTGCAGGTGGTTATTAGAGAACAACTTACACTGAACATGACCAACACGAAAAATTACTTGGATGTCTACTTACTCATCAATGGTTGTCTCGATGCTGCAGTGGTGTGAGTGGTTCTTTGACCTACGGTGTCATCGACTATTCACAGTGAGGCTATTGAGTTTGACTGTATATTTTCTTGGTCCCTAGCCATTTGGATCCATACTGTGTATGTTGGCTATAGTAAGTTTAGGTTCACTATTAAGAGTAGGATACACTTAGATGGAATCTATCGATCTTGATAGAAAAGAAAAAATCCGATGCGATTTGCGAGATTGAGTTCAAAAAGTCTTTGGCCAAAGCAAATGTGAATACTAAAAAAGAGTTTCTACGAGATTCACAAGTAAATTCGAGTCGAGCAAATCTAACATATGACTACTAATGGGGTCTAATGAGTTCTCCATGACCTCTGTCAAGTCGAAACTCATGATAAAAAAATTAAATCACATGATAACTGCATTTAGGGGTTCATACTTTTATTCTACTGGGTTGCCACTATATATTGTTAGGTGTCATTGATAGATTGTGGGACTCATCGGGTGTTGTCTTGATGATCAATGACCCTCGAAGGACAGAGTTGAAATTATTTCAATCCATCGAAAGAAGTTTCGATGATATTGTGATGGAAATTACAATATATCTCACCACCAGATAGAATGGAACCTATGGGGTCATACATTAAGGAATTTAATCTTGAATTAACTAATTAGACTTATGAGATTTCAATTGGATTAGAATTTAATAAAATCTTATTAAGTTTAGGAGAACCATGCTAGCATATGGTTAAATCTAACTCTTCTCTGAACTTGGATTCGTTATTAGATAAGGATTGGATCAAGTCTATAGCCTTGAACCTTATCTAGATCCATTTTAATTTAGATTTAGAGGGGCATCTATTTGAGGACCTAAAAAAATTGGATCAAGCCAATTAGTTGATAAATAAATCTCCTTATTTTTTTTCTTGTTATTTCCTTCTGTGGCATAGAATAATTGGAAAGAGGAGAGGAGGTGCATGCCTCCCTTTTTGAAAAGTCCAAGGGGTGCACACCCCTTGGAGTGGGTGGATAGAAGAGAGAGGCACCCGCCCCCTCTTTTGCTTTAGCATGGAAGGGGAGAGAGAGAGAGGGGCTACACCCCCTCTCTTGTGCACACTAAACCCCAAGGGGCGCCAATCCATTTACTTGCCTCATTTGATGTGGGATGCCCTATCTACTTGCCATATGAGGTGAATTGGATCTGATTTTCTTAAGATGAAATCAGATTAAAAAATACAGAACCTTATAAGATAAGGATTAGCCTTTTTAGATTGATTGAAGATTGATTTGGAATTAAGAAAAGGTCTATTTAAGAGATGGTCTCTTAGGGTTTCATGTGATTGAATTAAGAATTTAGATGTAAACCTCTCCCATCACCATGCCAACCTCTCTTCCTCCTTTCTTTCCAACACCCAAGGGTTGGGCATCCCATCTTTCTACATGTCCAAGTTTAGGGTGATCTCTTCTACAGTAAGGAACAGGGAGAAAAGCTGTAGTTCAAGCATTGAGATTGCGGTCAAAGATCAATAGTTGATCAAAGGTCCAAAAGGCTGAGATTTATCTTGGAGAAGATGAATCTATAATGAGAAAAAAAATTCAAGATTAATCCTGATGGATACCTGTAGAGGTTGGACATATGTGCAGCTCATGAATATTCAAATCTAGGATCATCACTTGTGGTATATTTCAACCCATGCAAGGTATTGAGATCCAATCTCAATTTTTCTATTTTATTTTCAGATTATATGTATGCCTTAGATCCAAAGTTCGGATAGATAGAGATTAGATCTATTGCATGTGGGGTTAAAAGATTTAATCTAGATCTGCTTTTACTATTTCAAAAAATTATTTTGAAATCTATACATGCAACCCTACCCATTTTCTAACAGTGATATTAGAGTCACTGATTTTTTTAAAGACATGTATAATCTAATTTTTATGTTAGATTTGAAAGTTTGAATGATTTAATATTGATCTTATGCTGGTATAAGATTGTCCTGATATTGGATTAATCTTTTATATTGAAAAGATTGTCCTAGCACAAGATTGATCGATTTTGAGATCTATTTTTAAAACTTTTAAATCAAAATTTTAGATCTAAAAATAAATATATATGATATATTTTTATTTATGTTAGATCTGAAATTAGAATGATTAAAAGTTTATATCGAACTGGTATAACATTATTCTGATATAGAGTTTACTCCCTATATTAAAAAGATTATCCTAGTTTATTATGAATAATTTTTTTAAAAATTATTTTTAAAATATTTTAATCATTATTTTAGATATGATTATACATATATTTGATATGTGTAACTTTTATTTTAGATCTAAAATTTAATATATATGTAATATATGTTTGTTGTTTAGATCTAAAACTTTATATATGTGATATATGATATTACGTTTAGATCTGAAACTATTTCAAGATCATAAGTCACTAATGCATGCAATGAAATATAATTTAAAATATTTTTACAATCTAAAAATTATGTTATTGTATGTGGATATGGGTTGAACAAATTAGATCAGTGATAAAACTACAATTAAGATCAATTGATTAGATCAGGTTAGAATTCATTATCGATTTTGAGCAGTTGATTGATCCTAATTAATTGTTGGTTAGGATTAGGTCAAAGGAGCTCAAAGTTGATTTTAGTTATAGTTGGTTGTATTGATTCATATTTTGATGTGAATTGATTAACTTAAGATCTAATTTGGCTCAGTGGTTCAGGCCCGGATCAATAGGTTAACCTGATTGATTCTAATCAACCAATTTAGTGTCTAAGACAAATCCCTAGATGGTAGTTATTTAATTGATTCTGTTGTCTAACCTGACCAATTCATTGGTGTCTAAGAAAAGCAATGGGGGGATCCCTACTCATCTTAACTTATCTGACCATGTTGGGAGATTAAGTTTTGAATTAGGTTACTTGCTGACTCGAGTTCACCCAAGCCGACTAGATAAATCAAACATGTGAATGTGCTGATCTAAACTTGATTAGTCAGATATCAAATCTGATGACTTAGAAGAGATCTAAACCTAAATCTTCTCACTAAATATTAAGTCTAGTGATCTTCCACCATTGTAGAGTGAAGATGCCTTCTTGACGTTGATCGTTCTTGACTGGTTACAGTAGTTCAGTTGCTCAAAAAGGTACAATCACTCTATTTGCATTAGATGTCCCAGGGTAGAGATGGAGTTGAGCCTAATAACTGTTAGGTCAGGGATCCAATGACGGTTTTGCATCCACTGGTGAAAGGTGGTGGGTCTGACTTAACTAAAAAATGTGTCAATAATTGTTAGGTGAGGCTACAGGACTTAGAGATCGAACCTACGGCATCTTGCTTAGGAAAGCAATGGACAAGGTATTGTCCACTCATTGGTCTGTGCTTACTAATAACTATTAGGTGAGGTATATATAGATTAATAGGACCATAATACCCACTAAAAATTGATTACGTATAGATTTTTATTTCTCCATCCGAGAAGTGTGGGAGATTTAAAAAAATAGTGAGAGCCTTATTTAATTTTAAAAATCTCTACAATAAATATTTAATAAGTATAAATATCTAACTAAAAACTGTTCTCTCTGCAGAAAATCATGTCGAGTTCAAACCTTTTAGCCTGTATCCTTGACATAAATAGGTTGATCGGGATAAACTACAAAGACTGGCTTCAAAATTTGAGAATCGTTCTCAATTTTGAAAAGCTAACTCATGTCCCAGATCAGGATACACCTGTGTTACCAGTTAGTCCATCCCCTGATCAATGAGACGCACTTGAGAAGTAGATGGATGAAGACAATAAGACAAAGTGCTACATTCTAGCATCTATGTCCAATGATCTTTAGCAACAACATGAAGACATGAGGACTGTCAAGAAGATGCTGACTCACCTGCAAGAGTTGTATGGTAAGCAGAGTCGCACAGTTCATTTTGAGACCTCTCGAAGACTATTCAAAGTAAAAATATATGATGGACAGTCCATCAATGATCATTGTTTGACAATGATCAAGGATATTGAAGAGCTTCAAAAGCTTAGGATGAACATGGATAACGAATTACAGGTGGATTTGATCCTCCAGTCTCTTTCTGATTTATATGGACAGTTCATTATGAACTACCATATGAATAAAATTAATAGCACTTTATCCAAATTGCTGAACATGTTGGTGACAGCTGAGGATACCTTGAAAAGTTCAAGGGATATGATTCTGACTGTGGAGCGGGCTTCCTTTAAGAGAAAGTCTACTTTCAAAAAAAAAAAGCTTACAAAAAAGCAAAAGAATGAGACCAAACCCAAGAAGTAGGTTTCGAAGAAGGTCGATGATAAAAAAAATATTTTCATTGCAATGTCGAAGGCCATTGGAGAAGGAACTGTCTGGCCTACCTGATGACTGTGAAGAACAGGAAGAAGAATGGGCATTCTGAAGGTACATCTGATTTGCTCATAATAGAATCTAATTTAACAATTTTTTCTTCTTCTAGTTAGGTTCTATATTCTGGTTCAAGTGCTCATTTGTGCACTTCTATACAGGGTCTTGAAGAAGTTAGAGGGTTGAGGGTAGGCGAGATTACTCTCTGGATCGACAATGGAGCAAGAGTTGATACTGTAGCCATCAGAACCTACCCTCTGCGGCTACCGTTAGGATATAGATTGTTATTAAAAGACTGCTATTGTGTACCTATAGTCAGTACGAATTTAATTTTTATATCTGTGCGGGCACAGAATAACTATAATTTTTATTTCAATAAAGATATGTGTATAATTTATTTTAAAAATAAAGTTATGACACGTACTTTCTTGATTGATGATTTTTATCATTTGCATATGGATGCAAGTGTTAATATTAACAAGCAAACTGCGAATGCCATAGGATCTCAGAGACTTAGAGATAAGTTAGCCAAAAATATCTATGGCACCTTAGGCTAGGCCATATACGAGAGGACAAACTCAACAAATTGAAAAAAGATGGCCTTCTTGGACTATTGACTTTCGAGTCTTATCCAATTTGTGAATTCTATCTTTAAGAAAAAATGATTAAGCTACCCTTTGTGGGATAAGAAAAAAAGGTCACTGAGATATTAGCCCTAGTACACACTGATATGTGGTTCATTTGATGTATAAGCTAGAGGTGGCTATGTCTATTTCATAACTTTTATCGATGATTATTCATGATATGGTTTTGTATATTTGATGTATCGAAAGGCTGAAGTCTTTGAAAAGTTTATTGAGTTCAGACGTGAAGTAGAAAAATAGATCGAAAAATCCATAAAGGTTCTTTGATCAGATCGAGGAGGAGAATACCTTAACAAAAAATTTTGAATCTATCTTAAGGATAGCAGCATAGTCTCACAGTGGATATCTCCAGGGATGTCTCAGTTCAATGAAGTATTGGAAAGAAAGAATCGGACCCTATTAGATATGGTCTGATCTATGATAAGCTTCACAGATCTTCCTATCTTTCTCTAAGAACATGCATTACTTTCTATAACTCATCTTTTAAATTGAATTTTCTCTAAACCTATTCCTACCACACCATATAAGTTATGGCATGTAAGATGCTAGCTTTTGGGTATCTTAAGATTTGAGGATGTTCGGCCCATGTCAAGCGACAGTAGGCAGACAAGTTAGAGGCTAGATCTTTTAGGACTCATTTTATAGGGTATCTTAAGAAATTCATGGGATATTACTTTTATCTTCTTAAGGATCACAATGTGATTATAAGCCATCATAACATCTTCTTGAAAAAAGAGTTTATCCACGATGGAGGCAGGGGGAGGAAGATTGAGCTCGAAGAGAAGGTCTCTAAAGAACATCGAGTCCAAGAACCTGAATCCAGTAGTGAGCCAGTAGATGTGGTACCTCTTCCACCTCATAGATTAAGATTTTTTGTTCTCTTGAAAGGTACTTAGATATTTTTACAGAAGATCTAGAGGAAGCATTCCTTATAGGAGATAGGAACATTAGGAATGATCCCAAGACCTATGATGAGGCAATATTAGATGTTGACTCCGAGAGATGGATGGAAGTAATGAAGTCAGAAATTGACTCCATACATTCTAACTAGATTTGGATCTTAGTAGATCCACCTGAAGGTATTGTATCTATTGGGTGTAAATAGATCTATGAAGAAAAATTAGATCGGATAGTCAGATAGAGACCTATAAAGAAAGACTGATTGTGAAAGGTTATAGTCAATGCAAAGTTATTGACTATCAAGAAATTTTTTCGCCCGTGACCATATTGAAATCTATCCAGACTCTGCTTGTGATTGTAGCTTTTCATGATTATGAAATTTGACAGATGGATGTGAAAACTATTTTTCTAAATGAATATCTGGAGAAAGATATCTATATGGAGCAGCCTTTAGATTTCACATCCAGTGATAGTGATCACAAGGTCTGCAAGCTGTAAAGGTCCATATATGGACTCAAGCAAGCATCTTAAAGTTTGAACACTCACTTTAATAATGTGATCAAAATGTTTGATTTTATAAAAAATAAGGAAGAGCCGTGTGTGTATACAAAAGTCAGTAAGAGCACTGTCATATTCCTCATATTGTATGTGGATGATATCCTTTTGATTGGGAATGATATTTTCATGCTGATATCGATCAAAATATGGTTGTCAAAAGAATTCACTATGAGAGATCTAGGAGAAGCTTCCTATATTCTTGATATAAAGATCTATAGGGATAGATCTAAGAGAATAATAGGACTCTCACACTGAATGTATATAGAGGAGGTGTTAAAGAGATTCAACATGAAAAACTCCAAGAAGTGTCTCTTGCCCCTTAGACATGGCATTCATCTCTCCAAGAAGATATGCCCTAACACACCTGAGAAGATCCAGCACATGAGCAAGATCCCTTATGCTTTGACAATAGGGAGCCTCATGTATGCCATGTTATGTATACGATCTAATATAGTACTTACCGTAAGTGTCACGAGCAGATATCAAGCGAATCTAGATGAAGAGCACTAGATTACTGTGAAGAATATTCTTAAGTACTTAAGATGGACTAAGGATTTGTTCTTGATCTTTGATGGAGGATCAGAGTTGAAAGTGGAGAGATACATCGATTAAAATTTTATGATTGATGTCAATAATAAAAAATTTACATCAGAGTGTATTTTCTTGTGTAATAGAGGATCGATTTGTTGGAAGAGTTTCAAGCAGCCAGTCATTGTAGATTCGATCATGGAAGCCAAGTACATCGCTACCTCTGAAGCTGCTAAGGAGGCTTTCTGGTTCAAGAAGTTCATTGCGGAGTTGGGTGTGATGCCATCAGATGCCATTATACTGCACTGCGACAACAACGACGTCATAGCCCTCACTAAGGAGCCCAGATCTCACTAGAAGTCCAAGCATATAGAGTGACAGTTCCATATCATACACGAATACCTCAAAAAAAAGTTCATCGAGGTACAGAGGGTCGACTCCATACAAAATATGTCGGACTTGTTGACCAAGCCTCTCAGCCAGTAGAAGAATGAAGCTCACCTTGAGAAGATGGGTCTTAGGTATATGGCCAATTGACTTTAGGTCAAGTGGGAGTTTGTTAGATGAGTGCCCTAGAAGCCAATTGGTTGACATTTTATAATTTCAGAGCTTAACTTTATACTTATAATATTTTTATTATTAATAAAGGATATTTTTATTTTAATCATATTTATATGTCCATGATTTATCCTAAAAATTAACAAAGATGATTTTATATATTCTCAAGGTGTTGAGAATTTGAGGCATACATTAATTAGTGGTTAGTTCCTAAATACTTCCAATCAAAAGATCATCACAAAAGATAGTGATCAATCCATTTAAAGATCGATGCATGGATCACCTCCCTTCTGGGCAGATGAGTCTCAGGTCTGTAGTGTAGGGACGCTGGGGTGAGAGTGCAGATAGTTGTTAAAAAATAACTTGCATGGAGCGTAACCAATATGAGAAACTATTTGGATGTTTACTCACTCGTCAGTGGTTGTCTCCATACTGCACTAATGTGAGTGATCCTTTGACCTGTGGTGTCATCGACTGTTTGCAACAAGGCTATCGAGTTTGACTGTATGTTCTCTTGGTCCCTAGTCAATTCGGATCCTTATGTGTACGTTGGCTATAGTAGATTCAGGTTTGCTGTTAGGAGTAGAATGCATCTAGATGAAATCTATTGATCTTGATAGAAAAGGAGAAGTCCTATGCAATTTATGAGATTGAGTTCAGAAAGTTTTTGGCCAAAGTAAATGTGAATACTGAAAAAAAATTTCTACAGGATTCAGAAGTGAATTCGAGTCAAGTAAATCTAGCATATGACTGACGATAGGGCCTGATGAGTTATTCATGACCTCCGTCAAGTCGGGACTCATGATAGAAGGACTGAATCATACGATAATTGTACCTAGAGATTCATACTTTTATTCTACTGGATTGTCATTACATATTGCTAGGTGTCACTGATGGATTATGAGATTTATCGGGCATCATCTTGATGATCGATGACCCTCTGAGGGTAGAGTTAGAATTGTTCCAATCCATCGAAAGGAGTTTCAATGATATTGAGATGAAAATCATAATATATCTCATTATCAGATAAAATGAAACCTATGGAGTACATATTAAAGGATTTAATCTTGAATTAACCAGTTGAACTTATGAAGTTCTAATTGGGTTAGGATTTAATAAAATCCTATTGGGTTTAGGAGAACTATACTAGCATGTGATTAAACCCAACTCTTCTCTGGACTTAGATTCTTTATTAGATAAGGATTGGATCAAGTCTATAGCCTTGAACCTTATCTAGATCTATTTTGATTTGGGTTTAGAGGGGCACCTATTTGAGAGTCTAAAAGGATTGGATCAAGCCAATTAGTTGGCCAATAAATCTTCTTATTTTCTCCCTTGTTATTTTCTTCTATGGCATGAAATAATTGGAAAGAGGAGAGGAGGCGCATGCCTCCCTTTTTGGAAAGTCTAAGGGGCGCACATCCCTTAGAGTGGGCGGATAGAAGAGAGAGGGGCCCGCCCCCTCTTTTGCTTTGGAATGGAAGGAGAGAGAGGGGCTATGCCCCCTCCCTTGTGCACACTAAATGCTAAGGGGTGCTAAGGGTTGGCGCCCCATCTACTTACCTCATTTGATGTGGGGTGCCCCATCTACTTGCCATATGAGGTGAGGACCTTTCCAATTGGGTCTAATTTTTTTGAGAAAAAAAATAGATTAAAAGATAAGAAACCATATGAGATTAGGACTAGCCTTTTTAGATTAATTGAAGATTGATTTGGAATCAAGAAAAGATCTATTTAAGAGATGGTCTCCTAGGATTTCATGTGATTGAATTAAGAATTCAGATCTAAACCTCTCTCATCACCATGCAACCTCTCTTCCTCCTCTCTTTTCAATGCCCAAGGGTTGGGCATCCCATCTTCCCACACGTCCAAATTGAGGGTGATCTCTTCTATAGTAAGGAACAAGAAGAAAGGCTGCAGTTCAAGCATTGAGATTGTGGTCAAAGATCAAGAGTTGATCAAAGGTCTAAAAGGCTGAGATTTATCTTGGAGAAGATGGATCTATAACAAGAAGAAAGGTTTAAGATTGATCTCGGTGGAAACCTGTAGAGGTTGGACACATATGTAGTTCAAGAAGCTTCAAATCTAAGATCATCGATTGTGGTATATTTCAACCCATGCAAGGTATTGAGATCTGATCTCAATTTTTTTATTTTATTTTTAGATTATATATATATCTTAGATCCAGGGCTCGGATAGATATAGATTAGATCTATTGCATGTGGGGTTAAAAGGTTTAACCTAGATCTACTTTCACTATTTCAAAAAATTATTTTGAAATCTATATATGCAACCCGATCTATTTTCTAACAGATAGTCCTTCTTTAATACTTAGCAAGTAAAGTAGAAGGTAAGAGCGATGAAAATACTAGAGAAGAAAGAGAGTTTGTAGAAGATTGAACTCTTAAAAAAGGAGAAGTAACTAATTATCAAATAATATAGATTTCAGAACTTGTGGCCTTTTATAGACTGCAAGAAGAAGCTAATAAATGGTCATTTAACCGGTTGACCATGAAAGGAATTAGCGGCTGGTCTAATGGAATATGTCTAGCTAGGAAAATAGTAAATTGACCATTGGACATCATATGGAATCGACCATTTAAAATATGATAAAAATAAAAATAAAATAAAATATAGTAAAAGAAAAGAAAAAAATGAAATAAATGGAATATTATCCCGCACAGACCATACCGCATTTGCTTATATGAGCTGCATTGGGTCGGGCCAGCATGCGCATGTGAAATATAAAATCCAGTTCTCCTAAGGCCTTGAAGTAAAGGTGGGTAAGGCAAAATGATATATAAACATCAAGAAATAATTATCCCTTTTCAATGCGAAAAACTCATGGCAAAGATTTTTGAAAACTTAGGAGGGAAGGAAAATCTTGAATTTTCCCTCCAAGAAACTCTCATAGTCCCACTTAGAATTCAAAATTTTAAAATAAATAATAATAATTATTTAATATCAAAGTAATTGAGGCTATGCTATTGAGTATTTATACTATGGAATAAGTGAAGTATCTTAACCTCACTTAGTGTAGATGTTTTTCATTTGAAGGAATTGGAGTGAACTACATCCTAAGCTACGTTTCTTTGATTTGGACTTCAACTACTACATACATAGTATAGGCAAATCTATCATGGGGTTGCGCATTATTGGCTATGTGCAAGTATCTTATTGTTCGTGAGAGCATCTAGCATTTGTCCATATCTCTTAGTCATAGTTGTATATGGAAGCTCTCATATAGGTGAGCCTTCTAGAGATGTATGTAGAGTTATTGATGCACTCTTATTACTAGAGCGATCAAAGATACTATCTTTACCGAACTCCTAGTTCCATAGAATAGGGTGAGTCGGATCGATCTTCAAAGATCTTAGGCGGCCGTGTTTGGAACATAAAACAAGAGAAAATTTAGAATTTTATATGTATTGAAATCATTTTTTAAAAACCTTTAGAAACTAAGAAAATAGGAAAAATAAATTTTAAATTAATGATAGAGGTGATTAAGAAAGGAAGATCTCAGGGATTATGAATCATTCTTTTACAAAATAAATTTTAATACTCAAGATCATGCAAGGGTGGCTTATTATTAATGATCTTTAAGTATAATCTATCTCTATTTGAGTACGGACTATATCTTTTGGATCAAGACTCGTTCTTTTATGAGTATAGATTATCTCAAGAGGCTTTATAAGGAAAAGGTAATAGATCAAACCCTAAGACAACCTATTTTTTTCTTGAGCATGCATCATATCCTTCAAATCACAGTGCGTCTCCAAAAAAAATAGATTGTTTAGATTAATGATCTAATCATTTAAATAAAAACACAAGCATATATTGAAAAAAAAATAATCTTTTATTCTTTGCATGAAGACAAATATATTAAAAATAAAAAAAAATAAATCTGATTTACAAAAAAAGTCATCTTCTCTCTGAGACGCAGGAGTTTTAGCTGCACATGGTATTGATCCCACTCACCATCGCTCCCTTCTCGTTGGAGAAAAACTAGAAGAAGAAACAACAAAACCACCTTATGCCACCATAGAGCTCTATCCCCTCTCTTCCTCTCTCTCTTTATTTGTATACATCTTTTTTTTTTCTCAATTTTTGCTCTCCTTTTCTCCCTCTTTTTCTTGGCCACCCCCATATCCCTTTTTATAGCCTAAGAGTCCGAGCCATCACAAGATTTTAGAGTTTTGCACGCCTTTAGAACTCCTTGTCTCATTAGAATTCTAAAACCTATGCTCTTTTATGTCTTGTTCGCTTCCTAGGTCTCACCTTAAGCCCGCACCTGCTTGTTTATGCATTCGCGTGACCACATTATGCTGCGCCTGAACCCAGTCCTGTGAACCCGATCGCACTCGCATCAAACCACTCAAAGACCTACCTGCATGCCTGCTTGAAAACCTCATGCATGAACACACCTGCTTGCCCGAACCCATGCTCGAACGCACCCGTGAACATGCTAGCATGCTGTGAGTTGCTATAAAGGCTGATTTTTACTATTTTCTATTGGGATTTTATGGTTTCATACATGCAAAATATTTCAAAATGAATACATAGTAAAAATTTAAAAAATTTAGATTAAATCTAGTTGAATCTAAGCATGTATAAGATCAAATCTTAAAACCATAAATAAGATCGACATATGTGAGACAAGGTTCAGGTACAGAAATTAAATAGAAAAAACTAAATAGACTTCATAACATAGTAAGAGTCGATCTTTACCATGAATTGATGATCATGGATATTTTCTGAAGGTCCCTTGAATAATCTTTTTTTCTCTCAAGACACTCTTAGAGAAGAAGAAAAAAATAGGAGGATGTTGATCTCTACACTAGAGATTATAAGAAGAACCCTTTCTTCTCTTTTCTTCTTAAAATTCATGCACCAAATCTCTACGATAGAGATGTAAGAAGTTTTATCCAACTTTTGGACAAAAAAGAGAAGAAAAAATCATATCCAAACAAAGATAAAAGAAAGAGAGATATGATCCTAACAATCAACCCTTGGTTGTTGGTAAGAAAGAAGGGATAAGAACATCCAACTTACCTCACGCCTTGGACCATCATCCCACGACCTCTCCTTTGCAATTTTTCACACACATCTTTTCATTCTTTTGACATCCAAAGCTGATCACATTAGGTTGGTTTCACGCCTCATATAGATCCCACGTTTAAATAAGAAAGGAGTTTGGTTTTGGGTAGGAGATAAGAGTCCAAAGATCATAGAACTCTAGCTTT
This sequence comes from Elaeis guineensis, assembly GCF_000442705.2. NCBI lineage: Eukaryota > Viridiplantae > Streptophyta > Magnoliopsida > Arecales > Arecaceae > Elaeis > Elaeis guineensis. Next base: position 33,621,339 of record NC_026006.2, on the reverse strand, counting down.
GTTATGCCGCCCACCTTCCTTTATTTGTGCACCCTCATATCTCATGGGAATAAGGGGATGGCATGAACTTATTACATGCTAAAAAGAGAAGAAGGTGTGGCATCAAATCTGGTTGGGCATGGGGTTGTTATGTGGCGCATGGAGAGGAGAGTTTAATCCACTTAGGACTCTTCTTTAGATGGCTGATTCAAACCAATTTAAACTCTAACCAATTCTAATCATATTAGAAATTGATTAGATCCAAATAGATGAAAATCTAAATTTGATTAGGAGTCTAAACTATTTAGATTAGATATCACCTAATTAGAGGAGTCCTAGTCCTTTTGGACTCTCTCTTGGTGCTTGAGTCAAACTCAATTTAATCTTAATCCAATTAGGATTTAGTGCACCCATAAAGAGAAGAATTCTAATCCAAATAAAAACTAAAACACTCTTGTTTAGATCCTAATCAAATTAAGAATTAGGTCAAACCCACATCTTAATTCAATTAGGAATTATACTCCCATGCAATTTGGTTATCTCATAATCCAATTAAGCTTGATCAAATCAAACCCATATCAAGTCAATTTGAATCTAATTTAATTAGACTTGATGCAAGCCCCATAGCTCAATCAAATTGAGCCAATTAGCAATCCAATTGCTAATTAATCTTCTTATAACTCACTAACTCTTTAGCAAGTTACTTAATTGTAACTTTTGCATTGGATTAATCATCAATCAAATTGATAATTAAATTATATCATGATTCATAATCGTAATTCAACTATTTGATCAGTCAAAAGCCTCTTTGTGTGTGACCCCATAGGTTTTATTCTATCTGGTAGTGAGATATATTGTGATCTCTATCATAATATCATTAAAACTTTTTTCAATAGGTTGGAACCATTCCAACTATGTCCATCAAGGATCATTGATCATCGAGATGATGCTCATGGGTCTCACAATCCACCAGTGATACCTAGCAATATATAGTAGCAACTCAGTAGAATAAAAAGTGATGAACCTCTAGGTGCAGTTAACGTATAATATAATTCCTCTATCATGAGTCCTAACCTGATAGCAGGTCATGGATGAATCGTCAAACCTCATCGTCGGTTATATGATAGATTCAATTAGCTCGAGTCCATATATGATTCTCATGAAAACTCTTTTCTAACAAGCACACTACTATGACCATAGACTTAAAGACTCAGCTTCTTAAATTTTATAGGACTACTCTCTTCTGGTAGGGTCAATATTTCCCATCTTGATGCGCATCCTGTTCCTACAGTGGACCAACTATCATCAATATCCACTACAATGGCTCATTGAGACCAATATTTATGTGTCAATCAAACTCCAGTAGCCTCACTGTGAGTAGTAGTGCCATCTTAGATTAAAAGATCAGTCATACAACTATAGCATCAAGAAAGTCACTAATGAGTGAGCAGACATCTATGTGCCTTCTCGTGTTGGTCACGTTAAGTGCTAGTTATTCTCTAACAACCACCTACACTCTCGCTCCAGTGTCACTACACCACAGACTCAAGACTCATCTGTCCGAAGGAAGTGATTCATGTACTAATCTATCTAGATCAATCACCATCTCCATGATGATCTTATGATCAGGAGCAATTTAAGAATTAACTATCAATGACATATGTCTCAAATTCTTAGCTCTTTGAGAATATATGTCATCATCTTATTAATCCTTTGGATGATGATTCATGGATACATAAAATATGAATGGTAACATAAATACCCATTAAGTATAAAATCATATCCTAGTAGTATGATATGCGTCAGCCAAGATTGGCTTTTAAGCAATACATTCAATAATCTCTCACTTGCACTAAAATCAATCTGCTATATATCAAGCTCCATCTTCATAAGACAAGCTTTAGTCTTTGGCTAGCTAAGTGACTTACCAGTGAGCTATCCACATCTCATGTAAAGTTTACTCTCTGTATTTCTACTTGAGGTAGTCACGTATTCTGTTGCTCTATGTGCTTGGATATCTGGTGAGACCAAGGCTCCTTAGCAAGGGCTATGGTACTATTATCTTTACAGTATAGTGTCATGGTATTTGATGGCATAACATTCAATTCTGCAACTAACATTAGAACCAGAATGCATCCTACACATCTACAGTGTACTCAGCTTCCATTGATTGATTGCTTGGAACCCTTCCAAGATATTGACATGATTACACCTACGATATAGATATTTTATGATCAACGATAGACATAAAATCTAGATTGATGTATCCTCCCACTTCTAGATTTGATTCTTCTTCAAAAATTAAGAACAAATTCTTAGTTCTTCTCAAGTACTTAAGGATGTTTTCACAGCAATCTAGTGCTCTCAGCTTGGATACTACTGATATCTACTCGTGACATTCATAGTATCAACTATATCAGTTCAAGTACATTACATGGCATACATCTATGTCTCAGAGGGTAGCAGATCCCTCTTTGAGATTTCTATACCGAACCCTTTCAACATCTACTCTCTATACTTTATCTATGAAAATCAAGCATCCAATTGCATCTATCTCTATAGATTTACAGAATATAGGATACTTGCTTTATGTCTTTTATGGAGCATTCTATCTCGATGTCAGTATTGGATGCTCCCACTGACCCTTTAGGAAATATATAACTCCTCATTTCTGATCAAATAATTTGATCATATCATCAAGATGAATGTTCTAACTCTAAAATTATTACAGACTTTGTGATCTCATATTATGAGAAGTGAAATCCATAAGCTATTCCATACAAAAATTTTCGAAAGATATTCAATCAGAAAAGCTAATTCACATCCCTTTCTTGGAGTCAATGTCTAACATCGCCTTGTTGTAGATTTTGGGATCATCTTTATATTCTCAATCCCCCATGAGAAATGATTTTCTCTACATTCTCTGTTAAGCATACTCAAGTATCTTTTGAGAGGATGAGAGATCCTACTATATGTACGAGATGGAGGAGAAATTTATGTATATTGGCTCATCATGAATAGATTCTTTAGGTCCTATGGCTCATTATTCTTTAGAGACTCTTTTCGAGCCTAACATTCCTCCCACTACTTCATCCTGATTAAATAATTTTCCAAGAAGATAGTATGTGGGGTCACAATCATATTATATTCATTTCAGAAGAAAAGTAGTATCCCAAACTCTTTTAAGATGAGCTTTATAGACCTATCCTCCAATATATCCACCTGCTGTCTTTGACACAAACTGGATATCTTTGGATCTTAAAATAATCAAGATTAGTTCTCACCATGCCATATCTTATATGATGTGGTAGGAATAGATTCAGAGAGAATCCAATTTCATAGAAATAAAGCATGTCCTTAGAAAAATAAAATAAATCAGTAAAACTCATCATGGATCGGATCATATCTCATACAGTCCCATAACTCTTCTTAATTATCTCGTTGAGCTGAGATGTACTAAGAGGGGTCCAATATGAAACTATGTCACTTTATAAGATAATCAAATTTTTTTTTTCTTTAGTATTGCATCCTCAATCCGATCAAAGTATCTTTAAAAATTTTTTGATTTGTTTCTCTACTTTACATCTAAATTCTTTGAATCTTTTAAAAATTTTAGATTTGTATCTCATATACTTACCCATACCATGATCGTGTTGGATGTATGTCCTAAAAACCAATCTTGGCTGACATATTTCATATCTCTAAGACATGATTTTATAGTTATTGGACAATTATATTACCATTCATGTCTATGTGTCCATGAATCATCCAAAAAATTAATAAGATGATGACACATATTCTCAAAGAGTTAAGAATTTAAGGCATATATCATTGATGGTTGATTCCTAAATTGCTCCTGATCATAGGATCATCATGGGGATGGTGATTGATCTGGATAGACCAGTACATGGATCACTTCCTTCAAACAGATAGATCTCAAATCTACAGTGTAGAGATACTGGAGTGAGAGTGCAGGTGGTTGTTAGAGAACAATTAGTACTGAGTGTGACCAATACAAGAAGTCACATGGATGTCTGCTCACTCGTTAGTGACTTTCTTGATGCTGCAGTTGTATGACTAATCTTTTGACTTGAGATGACACTACTACTCGCAGTGGGTTGCTGGAGTTTGACTGACACATCAACATGGGTCTCAAAGAGCCCTTGTAGTGGATGTTGACGATAGTTGGTCCACTGTAGGAGTGAAGTGTGCATCAAGATGGGATCTATCGACTCTAGCAGAAAGGAGTAGTCCTATAAAATTTAAAAGGCTGAGTCCTTAAGTCTATGGTCATAGCAGTATGATTGATGGAAAGAAATTTTCATAGAATCACATATGGACTTAAGCTGATTGAATCTATCATATGATCGATGTTGAGATTTGATGATTTATCTATGACCTACCATCTAGTCAGAACTCACAATAGAGAGACTAAATTACATGTTAACTACACCTAGAGGTTCATTTCAATTCTACTGGATTGCCACTAAATACTGCTAAATATCATTAGTGGATTGTGAGAGCTCACTAGGGTTGTTCTGGATCGACAATCCTTGTTGAGTTAGAGTGAAACTATTTTGATCCATTGAAAAGAGTTTCAATGATACAATGATAGAGATCATTGTATGTCTCACTACCAGATAGAATTGAACCTATGAGCTCACACAATAAAGGGATTAGGCCTAAAATTAGTAATTGAGCTTATGAAGTATCAATTGGGTTTAGAGAAATCCATTGGGCTCATGGTAACCTTGCTAGCATATGGTTGGATCTAATTCCTCTTTCTGTTGGGATTACTTATTTGATAAGTTTATTCTAACTTAATTATCTGCTAATAATCTACATGAATAAGATTCATGAGACTTCAATTATTGGGTACTTAAGGTTATGGATTACATAAATTAAGGGTGCAAGTCCCTTATGAATCTCCTTGATAGTTATTATGGGGCGCCACCTTGATTTGATCAATTTGGGCGTGTCCATTGATTAGAGGGCCTTTTGTTTTTATATGGGGCATCTCTTGGGTGTATTTTAGGATGTCTAATTATGGGTACAAAGACTCCAATTGTTGGTGCCTAATGGGCTTCCTAATGTAAGTTGGATAACTTAAGTTAATAGGTGTTGGTGCAAAAATCTGCTTGCGTCGGAGAAGCTGGAGTTGGGGAAGCCGCGGTCGCCGTCGGGACCTGCAAAGGAAGTCTAAACCGCAAAAATCTGCTTGCGCCGGAGAAGCTGGAGTTGGGGAAGCCGCGGTCGTCGTCGGGACCTGCAAAGGAAGTCTAAACCAGAGGTGGGGTTGCTCCGACAAGACCCTCCGACGCTCAAGTCAGTTCTCTGCCTCAACAAGAATGGAGTGCTCGAACGGAGAATTTAGCAGAGTTTTGAGATAAGAAATGAGCTTATAGAATAACGTATCTGGGTCTCCCTTTTTATAGATGGGGGAGGTAATGGATCGATGGCGATGTTTGTAACCGCCAGGTAGTGGGCCGCCCACAGTCAAGAGGAATTTACTACGAAGAGTAGTGGAGCGGAGTCATGGCTATCGCCGTAGCTTGCCACGTGGAATCTGTTACAGGCAGTGGAGTCACGCGACGCCCGCCGCAGGGAGTGGAGCAGAATCATGGCCGTTGATACAGCCTGTCAGAGAATAATGAAGTCGCGTAGGGTCTGCCGCAATGAGTGGAGCAGAATCATGGCCGTTGATACAGCCTGTCAGAGAATAATGGAGTCGCGTAGGGTCTGCCGCAATGAGTGGAGCAGAATCATGGCCGTTGATACAGCCTGGGAATGTAGATCCATCGGCCGAAGCTCGGCAGTGGCCGGGGCTGGTGATGGAGTTCGGCTCCCATAGGAGTCCGGATGAAGTCTGTCTTGCAGCCGTAGGGGTCGAGGATGAAGCCCGGCTCTCGTAGGAGTCCGGGCGGAGTCTTCCTGCAATTTAAAGTTAAAGGTGGAGTCCGACTCCCGTAGGAGTCCGGGCAGAGTCTACCTGTAGTCGATGTCGTTGGCAGAATCCGGCTCCCATAGGAGTCCGGACAAAGTCTGTCTGCAGCCGTTGGAGTCGAGGATGAAGCCCGGCTCCCGTAGGAGTCCGGGCGGAGTCTTCCTGCAATTTAAAGTTAAAGACGGAGTCCGGCTCCCGTAGGAGTCCGGACAAGGCTTACCAGCGGTTGAAGTTGAGGACGGAGCCCGACTCCTGTAGGAGTTCGGGCAGAGTCTACCTGTAGTCGATGTCGGCGGCGGAGCCCGGCTCCCATAGGAGTTCGGGTGGAGTCCACTTGAGGTCGGAGTTGTCGGTGGAGCCCGGCTCCCGTAGGAGTCCGGGCGGAGTTGTCTTGAGGTCGGAGTTGTCGGTGGAGCCCGGCTCCCGTAGGAGTCCGGGCGGAGTTGTCTTGAGGTCGGAGTTGTCGGCGGAGCCCGGCTCCCGTAGGAGTCCGGGCGGAGTTGTCTTGAGGTCGGAGTTGTCGACGGAGCCCGGCTCCCGTAGGAGTTCGGGCGGGGTTGTCCTGTAGCTGATGTCGGCGATGGAGCCTGGCTCCCGTAGGAGTCCGGGTGAAGTTTTCCTGGGCATCGTGGATGGAACCCGGCTCCCGTAGGAGCCCAGGCGAAGTTTTTTTTTTGGCGTCGTGGACGGAACCCGGCTCCCGTAGGAGCTCGGGCGAAGTTTTTTTTTTTTTTTTTTTTTGGCGTCGTGGACGGAACCCGGCTCCCGTAGGAGTCCGGGCCTTCCCCTTTATTTGAGCCAGGGCGAGGTTCTCCTTCTGTTCCTGGCTGGACTGCGAGGGCGCGTTAGGGCGCTGTAAGGCCTCTTCCCCCATCCGATCTAAAAGAACCGGGCTTTTGACTTTGCTCATGTCAGGACGAGGTTCTCCTCCTGTTCTTGACATGGCTGTGGGGGCGCATATGGGCATTGTAAGGCCTCTGCCCCCATCCGGTCTAAATGGAACCGGGCCTTTGACTTTGCTCAAGTTAGGGCGAGGTTCTCCTCTTGTCCCTAACAGGGCTGTGGGGGCGCATGTGGGCGTTGTAAGGCCTCTCCCCCCATCCGGTCTAAAAGAACCGGGCCTTCGACTTTGCTCAAGTTAGGGCGAGGTTCTCCTCCTGTCCCTAACAGGGCTGTGGGGGCACATATGGGCGTTGTAAGGCCTCTCCCCCCATCCGGTCTAAAAGAATCGGGCCTTCGACTTTGCTCAAGTTAGGGCGAGGTTCTCCTCCTGTCCCTAACAGGGCTGTGGGGGCACATATGGACGTTGTAAGGCCTCTCCCCCCATCCGGTCTAAAAGAATCGGGCCTTCGACTTTGCTCAAGTTAGGGCGAGGTTCTCCTCCTGTCCCTAACAGGGCTGTGGGGGCACATATGGGCGTTGTAAGGCTTCTCCCCCCATCCAGTCTAAAAGAACCGGGCCTTCGACTTTGCTCAAGTTAGGGCGAGGTTCTCCTCCTGTCCCTAACAGGGCTGTGGGAGGGCTCTTGACCGGTCTTCTCTACCCTCAGGCCTGCGGCGGATGAATCTGTCGAGTCGACCTCGCCGAATGAGCTCCTCAATCTCATCCTGGAGCTGGATGCATTCCTCTGTGTCGTGGCCGTGGTCGCGGTGGTAGAGGCAGAACTTGTTGGGGTTGCGCTTCCCGGGGTATGTGCGCATCCTCTCCGGCCTAGGGAGCTGCTCCCTGACCTCCATTAATACCTGGGCCTTCGAGGCGTTGAGGGAGGCGTAGTTGCGAAATCTCCCTAGTGGGGAGCCCCGCCGAACCTCGCGGTCCGGGCTTCTCTGCCTGCGTGCCCGGGGTGGAGTATGGGCGCGCTTATGTCCAGGAGGGGATCGGGAATGCGGCCGGACTTCCTTTGGCCTTTTCTCAACTGCGGGCTTACTCGAATCTCCCGCTTGCCACTCCCTTGCTGTCTCTTCGTCCTTCATTTTGAAGGCTTCTTCCGCTCGGGCGTATCCTTCAGCCCGAGCCAGTAAATCGGCAAAATCCCTGGGGTACTTCTTCTCCAGAGAGAACAAAAGATCATTCTTCTGAAGGCCACCTTTCAGGGCGGCCATGGCAACTGATTGGTCCAAGTTCCAGACCTCCAATGCCGTGATGTTAAAGCGGTTGACGTAGGCCCGTATGGACTCCCCTTCCCTCTGCTTGATGTTGATGAGGGACTTCGAACCCTTCCGGGGGCGCCGGCTGCTGACAAAATGGGCCACAAATTGGTGGCTCATTTGATCGAAGGAAAAGATGGTATCCGGCTTCAAAGCCGAGTACCAGTTCCTCGCTGCTCCCTTCAAAGTAGACGGGAAAGCCCGGCATAAGATGGCGTCAGGAGCGCCGTGAAGCAGCATCATCATCCGGAAGGCCTCCAGATGATCAACCGGGTCTGAAGTCCCGTCGTAGCTTTCGAACTGGGGAAGCTTGAAGTTTGGCGGGATCGGTTCCTGCATGATCATTTGAGAGAAGGGAGGGTCAGTACAAATATCCTCACCATGAGCGGGGGGCGCGTGGCGGAGTTCTTCAGTCCGTCGGTTCATCTTCTGGAGCCTCCGATCCAGGAAATCCTCTCGACTTCGAGTCTCGAGGGTCCTCTGGCAGAGCGGGGGCAGGGATCTTCCAGGGGTGGAGTCGTGGTCCGATTGAGGGCTCTTTACTCTCGGATTTATTTTCCCGAGAAGGATGGGGCGGCTGGCCCAGGTGGCCCGCCCCGCCGTCGGGTTCTGACATTCCGGAGATGCCCTTTCCGGGTGCGCCGATGCCTGCGGTTGCTGCTGCTGCATTGCTTGCACAGCTTCGATGAGGCCTCTGACATGCTGTGCCAGCAAGTCAAATTGCTCCGCGCCGACCGCCGCCGCCGGAGGAGGAGGAGGAGGCTGGGAAACAGGAGGGGAGGCCGGAGCCTGAGATCTGACCGCAGAGGTCGTGGACCGTCGTGTGGATGCCTTGCGTGGAGGCATCGAGCGTGGATCTCGCGGGGGAAAATTAGGAGTGGGTGTCGGAGAGACGATCGGAGGCGGCTCCATTGAACACTCCTTTAAGAACAAGGGTACTGCGAGGGTTCAGCCCTTCCTCTAGCGCCAATCCTGTTGGTGCAAAAATCTGCTTGCGCCGGAGAAGCTGGAGTTGGGGAAGCCGCGGTCGCCGTCGGGACCTGCAAAGGAAGTCTAAACTGCAAAAATCTGCTTGCGCCGGAGAAGCTGGAGTTGGGGAAGCCGCGGTCGCCGTCGGGACCTGCAAAGGAAGTCTAAACCGGAGGTGGGGTTGCTCCGGCAAGACCCTCCGACACTCAAGTCAGTTCTCTGCCTCAACAAGAATGGAGTGCTCGAACAGAGAATTTAGCAGAGTTTTGAGATAAGAAATGAGCTTATAGAATAACGTATCTGGGTCCCCCTTTTTATAGGTGGGGGAGGTAATGGATCGATGGCGACGTTTGTAACTGCCAGGTAATGGACCGCCCACAGTCAAGAGGAATTTACTGCGAAGAGTAGTGGAGCGGAGTCGTGGCTATCACCGTAGCTCGCCATGTGGAATCTGTTACAGGCAGTGGAGTCACGCGGTGCCCGCCGCAGGGAGTGGAGCAGAATCATGGCCGTTGATACAGCCTGTCAGAGAATAATGGAGTCACGTAGGGTTTGCCGCAATGAGTGGTGCAGAATCATGGCCGTTGATACAGCCTGTCAGAGAATAATGGAGTCGCGTAGGGTCTGCCGCAATGAGTGGAGCAGAATCATGGCCGTTGATACAGCCTGGGATTGTAGATCCATCGGCCGAAGCTCGGCAGTGGCCGGGGCTGGTGACGGAGTTCGGCTCCCGTAGGAGTCCGGACGAAGTCTGTCTTGCAGCCGTAGGGGTCGAGGATGAAGCCCGGCTCTCGTAGGAGTCCGAGCGGAGTCTTCCTACAATTTAAAGTTAAAGGCAGAGTCCGGCTCCCGTAGGAGTCCGGGCGGAGTCTACCTGTAGTCGATGTCGTTGGCGGAATCCGGCTCCCGTAAGAGCTCGGACAAAGTCTGTCTGCAGCCGTTGGAGTCGAGGATGAAGCCCGGCTCCCGTAGGAGTCCGGGCGGAGTCTTCCTGCAATTTAATGTTAAAGGCGGAGTCCGGCTCCCGTAGGAGTCCGGACAAGACTTACCAGCGGTTGAAGTTGAGGACGGAGCCTGGCTCCCGTAGGAGTTCGGGCGGAGTCTACCTGTAGTCGATGTTGGCGGTGGATCCTGGCTCCCGTAGGAGTCCGGGCGGAGTCCACTTGAGGTCGGAGTTGTCGGCGGAGCCCGGCTCCTGTAGGAGTCCGGGCGGAGTTGTCTTGAGGTCGGAGTTGTCGGCAGAGCCCGGCTCCCGTAGGAGTCCGGGCGGAGTTGTCTTGAGGTCGGAGTTGTCGGCGGAGCCCGGCTCCCGTAGGAGTCCGGGTGGAGTTGTCATGTAGTCGATTCCGCTGAGGACTTCGGCTGTGGGTATTTTATACCCAACAATAGGAATCTTAATGCAAGTAGGACTTGTATTATGAGATTGAATAGGATTCAATCCTTTTGTCTATTTAAAGAGACCTCCCCTAAGCTCCCTAGAGCATCAAAACCAGCAGCCCCTCACACCTAAAGGCTCTCCCTATGCCCTCTCTTCCTTTCCTTTTCTCTTCTCTTGGGCATTCTATATGCCCTTCCCTTGGGACGCGCGTCCCAAAGTGTTCCATGCCCAAAGGAGTTTGGGTGCCTCTTTCTTGCTGTTTCTAGCATCTGGTAGCAGCACATAGTAAGAAAAAACTCTAGAGAAGAGGAGAAGAAGAAGATCAAGGAGAAAGATCAAGTGTTGATCGCGATCCAAGCTTCGTTCAGATTTAGTAGGCTGAATTTTGAAGAATCAAAATTTAGATTAAAGAGGACTGTTTCAGACTGATCCTGAGTGGATATTCATAGAGGCTGAATACTTGTATGTCTAAAAAAGAGCCTCTTCTCTTTCAGATCTAGTTTTGAAGAAAGAGATTACGAAACTGGTATGTGATTTGATCACAATCTAAATTTCAGCATATATCAATTTCAGCATATGAAATAGATCCATATGATTTTATATTTTTATGCATGTAAAATTTAGATTAAAATTATTTTAATCTTATTCTCTACTGCGGTGTTTAAAAAATTAAATTTTGAAAACACAGATGTATGCATCAAACTCCAAAATCCAATAGTGGTATCAGAGCCACAGATTTTTTCATATGTTGAATTTTAATATACACATTTTTGAAAAGGTTTCAAAATTAATTTTTTTTTGATACATGAGATGTATGGATGGATTTTTAAATTTAAAATTTAATTTTAGATTTAATTCTAGAATATATAGTTGATATGTTGATGCATGCATATATCTAAAAATTGATCCAGAAAGAGTTCTAATTCATGTGAAATAGATACATACATGAAACCTAAATTTTTTTATGATCTGAATTTTGATTCATATGTATGATATATGATTATATATTTAGATCATAAATTTGATTTTAATCTGATCTATGATTTATATATGAGATATATGATATCATGTTTAGATCTGAAATTTTGTTTAAGGTCTGATTTTACATGCATATATGTGATATATGTTTGTATGTTAGAACTTAAAAATTATTTTCATATTTTAATATTTATTTTTATACAAAATATTTAGATCTAAAATATAATTTTAGAATCTAAAATTTATGTTTGTGTATTAGGATTTTGGTTATGAAAAAATCAATAATTTGATCATGTAATAGGATTATATCTAAAATTTTTGATTTGGGACATATGGGTCTAATTTGATTAAGTAATTGATTAAATCGAGTCCAGTATTGAATTGAGTTAGATCAATTAAGTTAATGATTATACAATTATTGTTGATCAAATCGATTGAGTCCCATATGAGAATTGATTAACCTAAGGATCTAATTTGGCTTGTTGATTTGAGCCTGATTCACTTGAGCTAACCAATTCTGATCAATTATCCAATTGGTATCTAAGGCAAGTAGTTGAAAGATGATTATTGAATTAATTTCATTCACTTATTTGATAAATTTATTAGTGTCTAAAGAAAGCAACGGGAGGACCCCCCACTAATCTCCACTTACTTGGCCAATTTGAAAGATTGAGTCACAAATATGGTTGCTTGATGGTTTGATTTAGCCCATGCCAATTACATTAATTATGTGATGACTGATTAGATGAGATCTAAACCTAAATTTCTCTACAAAATGTTAAGTCCAAGGTTTTCCACCATTGTAGATGTGCGGACGTGCTATCGGTGTTGATTGTTCTCGACTGATTACAGTGGTTTAGTTGCATCAGGAACACGCAACCACTTTATTAGCAAAGAGTTATTGCGGGGTAAAGATGTGGTTGGGTCCAATAACTGTTAGGTGTAGGACCCAATGATGGCTTTATATCTGCTTGTGAATGGTGGGTCTAACTTAACTAAGAAGTATGGGCTATAACTGTTAGGTGAGCCCACATGACTTAGAGACCAAGTGACTGTAATATGCTTAAAGAAGTATCTGGACAAAGAGTTATCCATGTATCAGTGTTTATTCGTGTTACTAATAACTGTTAGGTGAGGTGTACGGCATCAGTGGGACCGTAGCACCCACTAAAAGTCCAATTATCATGTTAGGATTTTTATTTCTCCACCCAAAGAGTGGGGGAGTTCTGATAAAATAGTGAGAGTCTCTTTTTGCATTTAAAAATTTTTAGAATAAAATTATAAAATAAATATAAACATCCAATTAGAATCTTTGCTCTCTGCTGTTCATTGTGTTAGCTTCCAACCCTTTAGCTTGAATCCTAGATATCAATCGATTAACCCAAATCGAGTACATAGACTGGCTTATAAACTTAAGAATTATTCTTAATTTTAAAAAATTAAGTAATATTCTCTATCAAGTTATTCTAATGTTAACAACCTGTCCAATCCATAGTCAACGAGTTATACTTGACGAGTGGATGGACAATGACAATAAAGAATGGTGCTATGCATGAGTACATATATACTGCCAATGACATGTTGATTCATCCACAAGTATTGTGAGGTGATCAGAGTCGCACAGTGCATGTGATGCATGATGGGTAATCAGTCTATGATCGTTATTTGATAATGATCGAGGATATTAAAGAGCTTAAAAGGCTCGACATGACCATGCATAAGGAATTGCTTATGGATTTGATCCTGTGATCCCTGATTAGTTTATATAGATAGTCTATGATAAACTACCATATGAAAGACCATTATGGTACTTTATCTAAATTGGTCAAAGTGTTGATAATAAAGGAACCTTGAAAGAGTTCAGAGATAAATACCTGGAGAGCCTAAAAAAATAAAGACACACCTAGAGTAGGTATGTCGAAATTGCTCAATACTGTCCTTACGATTTTTTCTTCTCCTAGTTGAGCTACAGACTCTAGTGTAGAGTCGATGGAAAGGTAGAAGGCTATAGGAAGTAACCCTTGAATTAGCTATAGGGCAACAGTTACTGCTACAGCCATGGGTATCTATCCTTTACTATCATCGTTTGGATTTAGTTCTTAGAGACAGTCTTTATTATTTGTATATTGATGCATATGTAAACTTAATTGAGCAATCAATGAATGCCATTGGATCTAAGAGATCCAAAATTAAGATAAAATTTAAAGTATATGTGGAACTTATAGCTAAGTTATATTGGAGAAGAAATGATTAACAAACTGAAAAAATATGGGCTTGAGCTCATTGACTGTTGAGTCAAATCTAGTTTGTGCATCATCACTTTGAGAAAATATGATCAAGCTACTCTTGTGGGATAAAAAGAAAAGGACCACTGAGATACTTATCCTGGTACACACTTGATGTGTGTAGCCCATGTAATGTGCTAACCAAAGAGCTATCTCTACTTTGTATGTGAGATATAAATCTGAAATTTTTGAAAGGTTCAAAGAATTCAGATGTAAGTTGAGAAACAAATCAAAAAATTTTTGAAGGTACTTCGATCGGATCGAGGATGCAATACCATTGAAAGAAATTGGGTTCTCTCTAAACCTGGTCTTACCATACTATATAAGATATGATATGGTGAGAACTAAATCTTGATTATTTTGAGATTCAAGGATGTCCAGCCTATATCTAGGATAGCAGGTGGATATATTAGAGGATAGGTCTATAAAGCTCTTTCTAAAAGAGTTTGGGATATTACTTTTCGATGAGATTACAATGTGACTGTGACTCAATGCTATCTTCTTGAAAAATTGTTTAACCAAAATAAAGCGGTGGGAGAAAAGTTAAGCTCTAATAGAGTATCTCTGAAGAGCAGGGAGCCTTGAGACCTTAAAAATATATTAATCACGAGCCAGTAGACGTGTATTCTTCCTCCACCTCGTACACATAGTAGGATCTCCAATCCTCTCAAAAGGTACTTGAGTATGCTTAACAAAGGATGTAAAGAAAATCATTTTTCATGGGAGATAGAAAATATAGAGATGATCCCAGAACCTACAATGAGGCGATGTGAGACATCGACTCTAAGAAAAGATATGAAATAGCTTTCCTGAGTAGAGATCTTTTGAAGATTTCTATATGGAATAGCCTATGGATTTCACTTCTTGTGATAGGTGATCATAAAGACCATAATATCCTTGGAGTTGGAATATTCATTTCAATGATATGATCAAATTATTTGATTAGATATGAGAAATTATGGATTTCAAAAGGGTCAGTGGGAGTGTCCAATACTGACTTCGGTTAAAATATAGTTGAATATATATTTTTTCATGAAAGACATAAAGTGAGCATCCTAAAGATCTATAGAGATAGATGCAATTAGATGCTTGTGTTTTCATAGATAAAGTACAGAGATCGAATGCTGAAAGCATTCAGCATATAAATCTCGGAGAGGGATCTGCTACTCTCTCGGGCATAGTCATATGCCATAAAGTATTTGAACTGATTATACTGTGATTATCACAAGTAGATATCAGTTGTATCTAAGCTGTGAGTGCTGGATTGCTGTGAAAATATCCTTAAGCTCTTAAGAAGAACTGAGGATATGTTCGGAGAAGGATAAAGGCTAGGAGTGGGAGGATACACCAATTCAGACTTTATGTCTGATGTTGATGGTAGAATGTCCACATCATGGATGGATTCCTATGTTGATATCTTAGAAGGATTCTAAATAATTGATTAATGAAAGCTGAGTACACTGTAGATGTGTAGGATGCATTCTGGTTGTAATGTTAGTTGCAGAATTAGTTGTCATACCATCAGATGCCATGACACTATACTGCAAAGACAATGGCACCATAGCTCTTGCTAAGGAGTCTAGGTCTCACCAGATATCCAAGCACATAGAACAACAGAACATGCGACTATCTCGAGTAGAAATATATAGAGGTGCAGAGATAAAACTCCACATGTGATATGGATGACCCACTGGCAAGTCACTTGGCTAGCCTAAGACTATAGCTTGTCTTATGAAGATAGGGCTTGGTACATGGCAAATTGGCTTTAGTGTAAATGGAAGATTGTTGAATGTATGCCCTAGAAGCCAATTTTGGCTGACATATTTCATATCTCTAGGATATGATTTTGTACTTATTGAGCAGTTATATTACCATTCATGTCTATGTGTCCATGAATCATCCAAGAGATTAACAAGATGATGATACATATCTCAAAGAGTTGAGAATTTGAGGCATATGTCATTGATGGTTGATTCCTAAATTATTTCTGATCATAGGATCATCATGGGGATGGTGATTGATCTAGATAGACCAGTGCACAGATTACTTCCTTCGAATAGATGGATCTCGAGTCTGCAGTGTAGAGATACTAGAGCGAGAGTACAGGTGGTTGTTAAAGAACAACTAGCATTGAGCGTGACCAACACGAGAAGTCACATGGATATCTGCTCACTCGTTAGTGATTTTCTCGATGCTGCAGTTGTATGACTGATCTTTTGACCTAAGATGACACTACTACTTGTAGTGAGGCTGCTAGAGTTTGACTGACACATCAATATGGATCTCAAGGAGCCCTTGTAGTGGATGTTGGCGACAGTTGATCCACTGTAGGAGTGGAGTGTGCATCAAGATGAGATCTATCGATTCTAGTAGAAGGAAGTAGTCCTATGAGTTTTAAGAGATCGAATCCTTAAGTCTATAGCCATAGCAGTATGATTGATGGAAAAGAGTTTCCATAGAATCATATATGGACTTAAGCTGATTGAATCTATCATATGACCGATGTTGAGGTTTGACGATTTATCCATGATCTGTCATCTAGTCAGGAGTCATGATAGAGAGACTGAATCACACGTTAACTATACCTAGAGATTTATTTCAGTTCTACTAGATTACCACTACATACTGCTAGGTGTTAGTAGTGGATTGTGAGAGCTCACTAGGGTTATTTTGGATTGACAATCTTTATTGAGTTAGAGTAGAATTATTCCAACCCATTGAAAAGAGTTTCAATGATATGATGATAGAGATCATTGTATATCTCACTATCAGATAGAATTGAATCTATGAGATCACACAACAAAGGGATTAGGCCTGGAATTAGTAATTGAGCTTATGAAGTGTCAATTGGATTTAGAAAAATCCATTGGGTTCATGGTAACCTTGCTAGCACATGGATCCAATTCTCCTTTCCGTTGGGATTACTTATTTGATAAGTTTATTTTAACTTATTTACCTACTAATAATTTACATGAATAAGATTCATGAGACTTCAATTATTGGGTGCCTAAAGTTATGGATCATATAAATTAAGGATGCAAGTCCCTTATGAATCTCCTTAATAGTTATTATGGGGGTGCCACCTTGATTTGATCAATTTGGACATATCCATTGATTAGAGGGCCTTTTATTTTCATATAGGGCATCTTTTGGGTGTATTTTGGGATGTCTAATTATGGGTGTAAGGGCTCCAATTGTTGGCACCTAATGGGCTTCCTAATGTAAGTTGGATAACTTAAGTTAATCGGAATCCTAATGCTAGTAGGACTTGTATTATGAGATTGAATAGGATTCAATCCTTATGTCTATTTAAAGAGACCTCTCCTAAAGTTTCTAGAGCATCAAAACCAGCAACTCCTCACATCCAAAGGCTCTCCCCATGCCCTCTCTTCCTCTCCTTTTCTCTTCTCCTGGGCATTCTACATGCCCTTCCCTTCGGATGCGTGTCCCAAGGTGTTCCATGCCCAAAGAAGTTTTGGTGCCTCTTTCTTGTTGGTTTTTAGTATCTGGTAGCAGCACATAGTAAGAAAAAACTCTAGAGAAGAGGAGAAGAAGAAGATCAAGGAGAAAGATCAAGTGTTGATCGCGATCCAGGCTTCGTTCAGATTCAGCAGGGTAAATTTTGGAGAATCAAAATTTATTTTAAAGAGGACTATTCCAGGCTGATTTTGAGTAGATACTCGTAGAGGTCAAATACTTGTATGGCTAAGAGAGAGCCTCTTCTCTTTCAGATCTAATTTTGAAGAAAGAAATTGCGAAACAGGTATATGATTTGATCATAATCTAAATTTCTGCATATATCAATTTCAGCATATGAAATAGATCCATGTGATTTTATATTTTTATACATATAAAATTTAAATTAAAATTATTTTAATCTTATTCTCTACTGCGGTGTTTAAAAAATTAAGTTTTGAAAATACATATGCATACATCAAACCCTAAAATCCAATAGATCGATCATTGATAAAGGTAACGAAGTAGAAATAACTCTTTTTGTTAGCACATCAAATGGGCTACTGTTGCCCAGCTATGCAACCCAAGAGGGGAGGGGTGAATTGGGTTTTAAAAAATTTAAGCTTAACTAATTACTTATGAAAAGTATTTGTTAGAAGCTTGATGAATGAGGAGAAAGACTTTAGTTCAAGATTAATTACCTAAAGCAAGAATGCAAGGATATAATAAAAAAATAAAGAGAAACAATAAAGCACACCACAAACACAAGGATTTATAGTGGTTTGGTGCCAACCTTGCACCTACATCCACTCCCCAAGCTCCTACTTGGGAATTCCAATCCACTATACTTGTATTCAACCCGAATACAAACGTCGGAACCTCCGACACTAGCTATCCCAAGCTAGTCCACTTGTTTTCCGGGTACAAGCCAACCCAAAACACTCCGATTTCAGGTTCGGATCAACCTTCCCTTGTTTTGAAAATCCTCCAAAAATAAGAACAATTACTCACAAAGAGTAAGACAGTTTAGAGCATAAATAAGTACAAGAATAGCTCCTTAAATGAGCGAATATAACATTAAATACACTTTACTCAAATGAAGAATCCCCTTTTGGATTTCCTCAAGATGGATAAAGAGTTGAATGAACGCTTGAGGAATAGGTGAGCTTTGATTGAAGGCTTCTTGAAGGCTTTGAAAGAGCTCTTGATCAAGGTTGAAAAGTTGGCTTGAAAAACCCTCTCTTTGAATGCTCTTGAATGCCCTTTTGAACGCTCTTGCTTTTCTCTTTCAAAATCTCTTGTATGTCTCTTGTGTATATTGTAGATCTCTTGTATCTCTCGTGTATATTGTAGATCCTCTCTTTTTGTTTTTCACCTTTTGAAACCTTTTATAGCTTTAAGAAATAAGGAAAAATATTTTAGGCAGAAAAAGAGCCGTTAGAGCATTTAAAGTGAGCATTAAAGGCAACTAAAACGGGCAAAAAATAGCTATTGCAGATAATTCCCGTCGCAGGGGTCGACTCATGAGTCGACTCATGCTTCAGGGGTCGACTCATGAGTCGACCTCTGTTGCAAAAACCAGAGATTTGGGTTTCTGGATATTTTGGCCCAAAACAGCAGAAGTCGACTCATGAGTCGACTCATGCCTTGTGGGTCGACTCATGAGTCGACTCACAGGTCGTGCCAAGCCAAAAAACCAGCGTGCCAAGGGAAATTTTAGCGTGCCAAGTAGCTCATTGTGCCATGAGTTGACTCATGAGTCGACTCATGCACTTCAAACATTCATAACTTCAAAAATATAAGTCCAAAAATAATGAAATTTTCACCAATAGATTATAAATCACTTGTTCTACCAAATGATACTATCAAATCAGGATTTTAGTAAAATTATGATTTTGCCTCTGAAGAGCATAAAGACTTTTTCAAATAAAAATATTTGTATCCCTTCAATCTGCTTTGTAATCATCAAAATCAATCTAGGAGCAACAATCTCCCCCTTTTTGATGATGACAAAACACTTGAACAAAAGCATTTATGTGAATGCATTATAGATTTATATGCTTGAAAAGAGTATGATTCTTTTGGCATGTGATATAAATGGTCATATGCAAGAATAGTTTGCCCATTTGCTTAAAGATTTGAAGATATGCTCATTGGATTATGTGATTTTGGTGTTAGAACAGAAAACTTATTTTTGTTATCAGATCAAGCTGTATTTTGAAAATTTGCTCATTCTCATTTGATTTTAGTTTTAGCATCAGAGCAAAAAATAATTATGTGCTTTAATTGCTTTTGATACAAAAAATAATTATGTGTGCCAAAGCATGTTTAAGAGTTGATTTGGAAAGTGTATTAGATCATTTTGAGTTTAAGATGTATCAGAGCAAGAGAAAAATAAATTTTGTAATGTATCGGAGCAAGAAAAATAATTTTATAATGTTATCAGAAAAAAATTTTTACAATGTATCAGAGCAAGTTAAAAATTTTAAGATGTATCAGAGTAAGTTAAATTTCTTAAGATGTATCAAGGTAAATAAAATTTCAAAAGATGTATCAGAGCAAGTTGGAATTTTGAAGTATATCAGAGCATATTTAAATTTTTAAAGCAAATCAGAGCATATGTAAAGAAGTAATTTAAAAGTTACTTATTTGCATTGTACTTAGCATTGTACTTTTGATATTGTTCTTTAAATTCTCCAATTCATTCATTAATTTCTCATAATTTGTAGTTTTGCTTTTGATGGGTTGCTTTTTCTTTAATTGCTCATAATTTATGGTTTTGCTTTTGATGGATTGCTTTTTCTTTAATTGCTCATAATTTATGGTTTTGCTTTTGATGGATTTTTTTTTTTTTTTAATTTCTCCCCCTTTTTGACATCATCAAACATGGTTAACTCCTCCTTTTTCTGAAACATTCTTTAATTTTTCCCCCTTTAGAGTTTATCACAGATGTTTGCTCCCCCTTAATACAGCAATTATTAACAGCAAACAACAACAAAGAGAAGACAATATTTCAACAAGGAGAATATATATAACCAAAATATGATCGACATCATTACAAAAGGTAGAAATATAAGTAAAAGATGATACTATAAAACCATAATTGTTTCAATACATAGTTCATAATATAAAAGTCAACCAGCTAATTGTCAATACATGGCCCCAAAATACAGATCCTAGAACAAGACACTAACACCTAGGATTTAGTAATGATCATGACAAGTCATGGATCAGAGTCATCAGATATGGGATGAGAAGCTGATGGATCTCGATCAGAAGTGCGTCCTCTACCCCGTCTGCCTCTGGCATGAGCAGGAGAGCGAGATGAACTGGGTGGCTGAGAACGCTGAGAGGCTAAGGACTGAACAGAAAGGGTGAGTCTGATGGAATCAAGTACGTTCAGTGCTCTGGAAACAGACTGAAGTAGAGCAGTGAACTGAGTGGATGCATGCTCACTCGATCCTCGGATCTCTTTCCTCAGTAACTCATATCCACCCTCCAGTGCTCCTTTGAGCCTGCCAGCCTCTGCAGTGAGGTCTGTGACCTCAATAGTGGACTCCTGTGGCTGAGGATGGGCCAAAGTAAGGACTTGCCCCTGCAAGTCAAGAACTCTGCCAGTCAGTCTCCAGACGGTGTCCTCAAGCTGCTGAATCCGGATGGACTGATCTGATATCATCTGAAACACAGTGGATATGTGGGGAGTCATGGTCTGATCAGAAGAAGTGGCTCCTGGTGCAAAAGTAGTACTGCTCCACTGACTAGATAGCAAAGAGGCCACACGCTGTGATATCTGCTCGATCTGATCGTCAGCCAGTCTGAACTCTGATTGAGGTGCTCTGCTCTCTGGCTGATACACTGATGTGGGCATCCTAGTAAACTCTGAAGGGCCAGCCTCTGTATCAGGAATGAACTGGATATCTGGTGATGCTGCCCTGAAGTCATGAATAGGAGATGATGGACCTTCTTCTTCAGCTCTGTCTTCAACTCTGTCTTCAGCTCTATCTTCAGTTCTCTCCCCAGTCTCTCCTCAGCTCTCTCCTCAGATCCCTTGATCCAACCACCATCAGTCTTTGTAAATCCCATTTGGTGCAGGGTGTGTTGGTTGAAGGTGTCCACATGAGAGAGCTTAGTAGAAGCCTCCCCCTCACAGCTAACTCCAAACCTCCTAAATACTCGAGTAAGGGCCATACCAAAAGGCAAGTGTGCCTTGGATCTGTTCAAAGTCTCTCTCATGGCCTCTATCATAAGTGCAGGGAGGTTCAGGGGGGTCTGAGTGATGACATAAACATGATACAAACATCTTTGCTGGAAAGTAAATCATGCCTACTACTCCTAGGAAAGAAGAGCTTCGTTACCATCTGATGCAGGATCCTCATCTCAATGGACAAAATCTTTGCTTCCAATTTCTTTAAACTCCCTGAATAAGTTCCCCCTAGTATAACACTGATCCCCTCTTCTTTTACTGGGAGTTCCATATAAGAGTAACTCTCACTAGGCAAATGAAGTATTTCTCCCAATATACTAGAATCCAAGCAAATATCAATACCCTTGACTGTTGAAGTCACTGACCCATTTTCATAATGTAGATTCTGGTAGAATTCTCTAACTAGGTCAACATAGGTGACTTCCTTAAGGGAGCAGTAGAAACCCCATCCTTGGTTTTTAATCTTGGTTGCAAATGTAAAACCCTCTTTTTCAAAGAACCGAAAATCTATATTCTTCCCGGTTTCAACTTTTCTATCAGATAGAGGATTCTTACTGAGGCTTAGGGAGGATTGAGGGAGACCTTGAGCAGATACTGAAGCTGGAGTGGGAGCAGTGGAAGACTGAGCAGCTTGCCTTTTCTTTCGGACATTTTCTTCAAGCTCACGGACTGACTTTTTCTTTGGGGAAGCTTCATCTTCGGAGCCATATTCACTACAGTAGCAAGCAAGGAGACTTGGAGGAACAGGTGAATGAGTGGAGGAGGGATCACAAGAGAGTGAAGAGGGATTTTGGTGGAGAAAAGAGGTGGATTTGGGAAGAACGGTGGAGTGCTAGGGCATGCTCCAACCGTGCCAAACAATGGGAGAAAGCACAAAAATCCCTTTCCAAGGTGGCGATTTTTGGTGGAGAGGAGGAGGGAGAAGTGCCTCGAGCTAGATCCTTGGATTTGGAGCAAAAGGAAATGGGGAAGTCGGCTTTTGGAAGGAGGAAGATGAAAGGATGAGTCGGCTCACGAACAGGATCCCATATAAAAACAATGAGCCCGTGGGAAGTTTGAGGAAATAACAAGTTTGCCATTGAGTCGACTCATGGAGGTCGACTCATGAAGTTCAGAAATTCAGAAAAAAATATGAATAAATTCCAAAAAAATTAAAATTTTGGGAGAAGGAGTTTTGCTCAAAGATAAGTTTTTAGAATGATAAACTTGAGCTTTTGGAACCAGGATAGATGTTGGAAATTGAGCTCTAAGAATTTTTGACATCAATTCTTGGAAATTGAGAAAAATTTAGGCATATGGATCTAGAATTCCTAGATTTCTCCTAATTTCACAGAATCTATCCTCACTAAGGGTCTTTGTAAAGATATCAGCTAATTGATTTTCAGTGCAAACATATTCAAGAATTATATTTTTGTTTTGAACATGTTCTCTTATAAAATGATGTCTTATTTCAATATGTTTGGATCTTGAGTGTTGAATTGGATTTTTAGATAGATTTATGGCACTTGTGTTGTCACATCTTATTGGTGTTTCATTAAGTTTGATTCCAAAGTCTTCGAGTTGTTGCTTAATCCACAAGATTTGAGCACAACAACTTCCGGCTGCAATGTATTCGGCCTCAGCCGTAGACAGTGCCACCAAATTTTGTTTCTTGCTAAACCATGAGATTAGGTTAACTCCAAGAAATTGGCAAGTTTCACTTGTGCTTTTTCTATCTAATTTACATCCAGCAAAATCAGCATCTGAATATCCTAATAAATCAATTTGTGAGTCCTTAGAGTACCATAACCCTAGAGTTTGAGTACCATTTAAGTATCTAAGGATTCTTTTAACAGCATTCAAATGAGATTCTTTAGGATTAGATTGATATCTAGCACATAAACAAACACTAAACATGATATCAGGCCTACTTGCAGTTAAATATAATAATGAGCCAACATACCTCTATAGTATTTTAAGTCTACACATTTACCTTCATCATCCTTGTCAAGCTTACATGAGGGACTCATTGGTGTGCCAATTGGTTTGCAGTTTTCCATTCCAAATCTTTTGAGTAGTTCCTTGGTGTACTTGCTTTGGGTGATGGAGATTCCCTCTTTTGATTGTTTGATTTGGAGTCCGAGGAAGAAGGTGAGTTCTCCCATCATGCTCATCTCGAACTCCCCCTGCATAAGCTTAGCAAAGTCTTGACAAAGGGATTCATTAGTAGACCCAAAAATTATGTCATCAACATAAATTTGTATAACTAGCATATCATTTTGATTTCTTTTAATAAAGAGGGTTGTATCTACATTACCTCTTGAAAAACCATTATTTAGTAGAAATTTGCTTAGCCTATCATACCATGCTCTAGGTGCTTGTTTTAATCCATATAAAGTTTTATTTAATCTAAAGACATGATTAGGAAAAGCATGATTTTCAAATCCAGGGGGTTGTTCTACATATACTTCTTCAGCAATATATCCATTTAAAAATATACTTTTAACATCCATTTGAAATAATTTGAATTTCATAAAGCAAGCATATGCAAGTAGAAGTCTAATAGCTTCTAATCTAGCAACAGGTGCAAAGGTTTCATCAAAATCAATTCCTTCTTCTTGATTATATCCCTTAGCAACCAGTCTTGCTTTATTTCTAATTACATTTTTATGCTCATCTAATTTGTTTCTAAAGACCCATTTTGTGCCAATTATTGAATAATTTTTAGGTCTTGATACTAAGGTCTAAATATTATTTCTTTCAAATTGATTAAGTTCCTCTTGCATTGCATTAATCCAATTATGATCATTTTCAGCTTCTTCAAAAGTTTTAGGTTCAAGATGAGATACAAAAGCACAATGATTAACTACATCTCTAAGTGAAGAACGGATTTTTACCCCATGAATAGGATCACCAATAATTAACTCCTTAGGGTGGTTGTGAACATACCTCCATTCCTTGGGTAGGTCATTTGTACCTTGAGGTTGTTCTTGAATTTCTTCACCTCTCTCATCTTGTTTGTCTTCTTGATCCTTGTCTTCTGGAGTTGCTGAATCTTTTAGAGAGATCTCCTTCATACCTTCTATTAGTGGATCTGCATCATCAACACCCTCATTTTTCCTTGAAGGAAGATCGTTAGATTCATCAAAAACAACATGTATGGACTCCTCAACTACTAAAGTTCTTTTGTTGAAAACTCTAAATGCTTTACTAGTGGAGGAGTAACCTAGAAAGATTGCTTCATCTGATTTTGCATCAAATTTACCAAGTCTTTCTTTGCCATTATTTAATACAAAACATCGGCAACCAAAAATATCAAAATATGCAATATTTGGTTTTCTTCCTTTCCAAAGTTCATAGGGGGTTTTCTTTAAAAATTGTCTAATCAAAGCACGATGTAACATGCTGTGTTAATTGCTTCCGTCCAAAAATATCTTGGAAGGTTGCTTTCACAAAGCATGGTACGGGCCATTTCTTCTAAGGTTCTGTTTTTCCTTTCAACTATCCCATTCTGTTGGGGTGTCCTAGGAGCAGAGAAGTTATGGCCAATTCCATTTTCATCACAAAAATTTTCAAAGTCTTGATTTTCAAATTCAGTTCCATGATCACTTCTAATATTTTGAATTGAAAACCCTTTTTCATTAGTGACTTTTCGATGAAATTTAGTGAAAATATGAAAAGTTTTATCTTTGTGTGCCAAAAAGAAAATCCAAGTAAAACGAGAGTAATCATCTATAATTATAAAATCATATCATTTTCCTCCTAGACTAGTGGTTCTAGTTGGTCCAAATGAGTCCATATGCAAGAGCTCTAAAGGTCTAGAAGTTGAAACAATATTTTTGGATTTAAATGAAACTCTAGTTTGTTTACCTAATTGGCATGCATCACAAATTCTATCCTTTTCAAAATTCAATTTTGGCAAATCAAGAACTAATTCTTTCTTAATTAATTTTGAAAGAGAATGCATGCTAATATGTGCAAGTCTACGATGCCAAAGCCAACTAGTCTCATTAACTTTAGCATTCAAAGAAACTAGGCATTGCATGTCTAATTTGGCTAAATCATTCAAATCTACCATATAAACATTGCCATGCCTTTGTTCTATAAATTTAATGCCATCGTTAATAGGACTAGTCACAATGCAAACAGATGATTCAAAAATAACTTTATACCCTTTATCACAAAATTGACTAATGCTAAGTAAGTTATGCTTTAAACCTTTAACTAACAAAATATTTTTAATGATTTAGAGGGAGTGATACCAATGTTACCCATCCCGATGATCTTTCCTTTGCCATTATCTCCAAAGGTGACCATCCCTCCATCCTTAGCATCAAGTGTGATGAATTATGATTCATCACCAGTCATGTGTCTCGAGCATCCACTGTCAAGATACCATTTCCTGTTTCCTCCTTGGGATGCTAGACACACCTGCAAGCAAAAGTCAAGTTTCTGTCTTAGGTACCCAAGCTTTCTTGGGTCCTTTTAGGTTAGTCAAAATGGTTCCTTTTGGAACCCATATTTTCTTTATAGTTGTGTTTGCAGATTTGTTAATAAGGCATGTGTATGATTTATGTCCTATTCTACCACATTTGAAACAAGTAATATTTGTAGACTTGTTACTTGAATAATTTACATAAATATTCTTCAAAAATTTTTGTTTCTTCAAGGGGTTATAGCCAAGTCCAGCCTTATCATATACAGCTTTTTGATTATCAAGAATCATATTTAGTTTGTTTGAACTTAAGGTGAACTTATCTACTATAGGTTTCACCTTGTTAATTTTATTATTTAAGCTTTGATTTTCTTGAATCAAGGTGGATTTTTCAATTGAAAGGTTTTCAGCTTGTTTCACTAAGGACTGATTTTCCAATTTCAGTTCTTTATTTTTCATCTCTAGTTTCTTTAATTCATCAATTAAATCATAGAATGCTTCATGCAATTCTTCAAAAGTAAATTCACTAGGAGATTCAGAAGTTACCTTATTTTCATGTGCCATAAGGCACAGGTTGGCTTGTTCTGTTGAGGTTTCCTCATCGGAGCTTGAGTCATCACTCGCACTCCAAGTCGCCATCATTGCTTTCTTTTTGAACTTTTTGGGACCTTTCTTCAGTTGTGGACATTCGGATTTGAAATGTCACGGCTTCTTGCACTCGTAGCATATACGGGGTTGATCTTTCTCTTTCTCTTTGCTTTGTTCCCCTTTTGTGAATGACTTCTTTCTCATCTCCTGTTTCCTTTTTCTTAGAAACTTCTTAAATCTCCGGGTGATGAGAGCCATCTCTTCATCCTGTTCTTCATCTTCAGTGTCATCCGTTTCATCATCAGGCGAAGCTGTGGATTTGAGGGCAATGGTTCTTTTCTTTTTGACTTCATCCTCTTGATGTTGCTTCATGCTAAGTTCATGAGTCATCAAGGATCCAAGAAGCTCTTCTAGAGGTAGAGTGTTCAAGTCCTTTGCTTCTTGGATGGCAGTCACCTTGGCTTCCCAAGTTCTTGGCAATGACCTGAGAATCTTCCTTACAAGCTCACTGTTAGTATAAGATTTGCCAAGACTCTTCAAACCATTAATTATATCAGTAAAACGAGTAAACATAGCAGTTATGGACTCATCATGCTCCATTTTAAATAATTCATATTTATGCACAAGCATGTTTATTTTAGACTCTTTTACTTGATTTGTTCCCTCATGGGTTACTTCTAACCTATCCCATATTTCTTTAGCAGATGCACAAGTAAAAATGCGATTAAATTCATTTGCATCAAGTGCACAATAAAGAACATTCATAGCTTTAGCATTTAATTGTGCCAATTTCTTATCAATCTCATCCCATTCTTTCTCGGATTTGGTTGACTCCTCACCATCTATAATCTTGATGGGTGTGTGAGGACCGTTCACTATGATACTCCACATATCATAGTCGAGTGCTTGTATAAATATCTTCATCCGAGCTTTCCAATAGGTGTAATTAGACCCATTGAAAAGTGGAGGTCGGTTGGTAGATTGCCCCTCGGCTAGAGAAGTACCGACATGGGTTGCCATAGATCTTTGGCTCTCTGATTGTTAGATCAAAGAAGGGCTAGAGCACCGGGCTCTGATACCACTTGTTGCCCAGCTATGCAACCCAAGAGGGGGGGTGAATTGGGTTTTAAAAAATTTAAGCTTAACTAATTACTTATGAAAAGTATTTGTTAGAAGCTTGATGAATGAAGAGAAAGACTTTAGTTCAAGATTAATTACCTAAAGCAAGAATGTAAGGATATAATAAAGAAATAAAGAGAAACAATAAAGCACACCACAAACACAAGGATTTATAGTGGTTCGGTACCAACCTTGCACCTACATCCACTCTCCAAGCTCCTACTTGGGAATTCCAATCCACTATACTTGTATTCAACCCGAATACAAACGTCGGAACCTCCGACACTAGCTATCCCAAGCTAGTCCACTTATTTTTCGGGTACAAACCAACCCAAAACACTCCGATTTCAGGTTCGGATCAACCTTCCCTTATTTTGGAAACCCTCCAAAAATAAGAACAATTACTCACAAAGAGTAAGACAGTTTAGAGCATAAATAAGTACAAGCATAGCTCCTTAAATGAGCGAATATAACATTAAATACACTTTACTCAAATGAAGAATCCCCTTTTGGATTTTCTCAAGATGGATGAAGAGTTGAATGAACGCTTGAGGAATAGGTGAGCTTTGATTGAAGGCTTCTTGAAGGCTTTGAAAGAGCTCTTGATCAAGGTTGAAAAGTTGGCTTGAAAAACCCTCTCTTTGAATGCTCTTGAATGCCCTTTTGAATGCTCTTGCTTTTCTCTTTCAAAATCTCTTGTATGTCTCTTGTGTATATTGTAGATCTCTTGTATCTCTCGTGTATATTGTAGATCCCCTCTTTTTGTTTTTCACCTTTTGAAACTTTTTATAGCTTTAAGAAACAAGGGAAAACATTTTAGGCAGAAAAAGAGCCGTTAGAGCATTTAAAGTGAGCATTAAAGGCAACTAAAATGGGCAAAATATAGCCGTTGCGGATAATTCCCGTTGCAGGGGTCGACTCATGAGTCGACTCATGCTTCAGGGGTCGACTCATGAGTCGACCTCTATTGCAAAAACCAGAGATTTGGGTTTCTGGATATTTTGGCCCAAAACAGCAGAAGTCGACTCATGAGTCGACTCATGCCTTGTGGGTCGACTCATGAGTCGACTCACAGGTCGTGCCAAGCCAAAAAACCAGCGTGCCAAGGGAAATTTTAGCATGCCAAGCAGCTCATTGTGCCATGAGTTGACTCATGAGTCGACTCATGCACTTCAAACATTCATAACTTCAAAAATATAAGTCCAAAAATAATAAAATTTTTACCAATAGATTACAAATCACTTGTTCTACCAAATGATACTATCAAATCAGGATTTTAGTAAAATTATGATTTTGCCCCTGAAGAGCATAAAGACTTTTTCAAATAAAAATATTTGTATCCCTTCAATCTGCTTTGTAATCATCAAAATCAATCTAGGAGCAACAGCTACACACCTCAAATGTATACTAGGATAAGTATCTCAGTGGTCCTTTTCTTCTTGTCCCCCGAGGATAGCTTGGTCATATTTTATCAAAAGAATGATGCACAAATTAGATATGACTCAGCAGTCAATAAGCTCAAAAGCTCATATTTTTTTAGTTTGTTAATCATTATTTCTCCTCTATGACTTAGCCTAAGGTTTCATATATACTTTAGGTTTATCTTAACTTTAGATCTCTCAGATCCAATAGCATTCGCTGTTTGCTCAATTAAGTTCACAGATGTATCGCCATACAAATGATAGAGACCATCTCTAAGAACTAAATCCAAATGATAATCATAAAGGACAGACAACCATGGCCACAGTGGCAACTCTTGTCCTATTATCAATTTAAGGATTACTTCCTCAGCCCTCTATCTTCCTATAGACTCTATAAAAATCACTAGAGTCTATAACTCAATTGGAAAAAGAAAAAATCGTCAAGATAGTATTGAGCAATTTTGACATGCCTACTCTAGGCGGTCTTTGTTTCTTTAGACTCTCTAGGTATGTACCTCTATACTCTTTCAAGATTCTTTTGTTAGCAATAATTTTGACCAATTCAGATAAGATGTCAAGATGGTCATTCATATGGTAGCTTACCATAAACTACCCATACAAACTAAACAAGGATTGTAGGATCAAATTCATAAGTAATTCCTCATGCATGGTTATATCGAGCCTTTTAAGCTTCTTAATATCATTCATCATTATTAAATAATGATCATAGACTGACTGCCCATCATGCATCTCATACACTGTGCGACTCTGATTACCTTACAACACTTGTAGATGATCAATGTGTCATTGGCAGTAAACATGTGCTCATGCATATGTTGGAGTTCATCTAACATGGACTTCAATATATAGCATCTATCTTTATTGTCATTGTTCATCCACTCATTAAGTATAGCTCATTGACTTTGGATTGGACAGACTGTTAACATTAGAATAACTTGATAGAGAACATTGCTTAATTTTTTAAATTAAAAATAATTCTTAGGTATATGAGCCAGTTTATGTAATTGGTTTCGATTAATCGGTTGATATCTAAGATTTGAGCTAGAGGGTTGGAAGATGATACAATGAACATCAGATAGTAAAGATTCTAATTAGATGTTTGTACTTATTTATAATTTGCTCTAAAAATTTTTAGATGCAAAAAGACTCTCACTACGTTATCAGATCTCCCACACTCTCTAGATGGAGAAACACAAATCCTAACACGACAACTGGATTTCTAGTGGGTGCTATGGTCCTACCGATATCGTACACCTCACCTAATAGTTATTGATAATACGAACATCGATGCATGGACAATTCTTTGCCCAGATACTTCTCTAAAAATGTTATAGCTACTTGGTCTTCAAGTCATGTAGGCTCACCTAATAGTTATTGCCCATACTTCTTAGTTAAGTCAGACCCACCATTCACAAGCAGGTGTAAAGCTATCATTAGGTCTCTCACCTAACAGTTATTGGGTCCAACCCCATCTTTATCTTGGAGCAACTCTTTGCTAGTAGAGTGGTTGTGTGTCTTCGATGAAACTGAATCACTGTGATCAGTCGAGAGTAATCAATGCCGGTAGCACGTCCGCACATCTACAATAGTGGAAGACCATTGAACTTAATATTTATGGAGAGATTTGGATTTGAGTCTCATCTAATCAGTTATCATATGACTGATCTAATTGGCATGGGCTAAATCAAACCGTCAAGTAACCATATTTGAGACTCAATCTTCCAAATTGGCAAGATAAGTAGAGATTGGTAGGGATCCCCCCATTGCTTTTCTTAGACATCAATAAATTATCTAGTAAGCGAACAATACTAATTAAGTAACCATCTTTTAATTACTTACCTTAGACATCAATTGGTTAATTGGTCTAAATAGGTTAGCTTAGGTGAATCAGATTCGAGCCATAGAGCCGAATTAGATCCGTAGGTTAATCGATTCTACATATGGGTGTTAATCAATTCAATCAATAATAATTGTATGATCTTAAGCTTTATTGATCTCACCTTAATTAACACTTGACTCTATTTGATCAATTGCTAAATCGATGTAGACCCAATATGATCAAATCGAAAATCCTAAATGTAATCCAATTACATGACAATTTGATCTACCTATGACCAATCCCCCATGCATAAACATTAATTTTAGATCTTAAATCTAAATTCTTTACATGAAAAGTAAGTTTGATCTTGAAATAATTTTCAGATCATGCATACATTCATATATTATATATATGAACAAGTTCAGGTCATAGAAATGAATTTCAGTCCTAAACATACTTTCATATATCATATATACGAATCAAAATAGATCTTGAAACTCTTTTTAAATCTAAATAATAAAGCATATATCACATATATGCTGAAAAATTAGATCTAAAAATTTATTTAATAAAAAATTTTAACATCATTCTAGGACAACCATATAGCATAACAAGTTATACCAAGGTAACTTTATGTCAGAACGACATAAAAAACTTTTAGATATAAAATTTTTCTCTACAAATTTCAGATCTAAATCCTAATCTCATGCATATGACATGGCTCTGATACTACTATTGAGATTTTATGATTTTATGTATACAAAATATTTCAAAATGAATATACAGCAAAAATTTAAAAAATTTATATTAAATCTAATTTAATCTAAGCATGTATAAGATCAAATCTTAAAACTATAAATAGGATCGACATATGTGAGATAGGATTTAGATACAGAAATTAAATAGAGAAAACTAAATAGACTTCATACCTTGGCATAAGTCGATCTTCACCATGAACTGATGATCGTGGATATCTTCTGAAGGTCTCTTGAAGTCGCACAAGTGTTCGACCTCTATAGGTATCCACACGAGGCTTCGATCTAATCAGAAGCTTCTTGATCTCATCAAGATGCTAGCTTCCTTACAGAGATCACATCTTGATGGTTAAATAATCTTCTTTTCTCTCAAGACACTCTTAGAGAAGAAGAATAAAACAAGAGGATGTTGATCTCTACGCTAGAGATTATGAGAAGAATCCTTTCTTCTCTTTTTTTCCTAAAATTCATACACCAAAACTTTACGACAGAGATGTAAAAATTTTTATCCAATTTTTAGACAAAGAGGAGAAGAAAAAGCTACGTCTAAACAAAGATAAAAGAGAGAGAGATATGGTCCTAACAACCAATCCTTGGTTGTTGGTAAGAAAGAAGGGATAAGAACATCCAACTTACCTCACACCTTGGACCATCATCCCATGACCTCTCCCTTGCGATTTGTCACGCACATCTTCCCTTTCTTTTGGCATCCAAAGCTGATCACATTAGGTTGGTTTCACTCCTTATATAGATCCCACATTTAAATAAGAAAGGAGTTTGGTTTTGGGTAGGAGATAAGAGTCCAAAGATCATAGGACTCTAGCTTTTTTATGCCGCCCACCTTCCTTTATTTGTGCACCCTCATATCTCATGGGAATAAGGGGATGGCATGAACTTATTACATGCTAGAAAGAGAAGAAGGTGTGGCATCAAATCTGGTTGGGCATGGGGTTGTTATGTGGTGCATAGAGAGGAGAGTTTAATCCACTTAAGACTTTTCTTTAGGTGGCTGATTTAAACTAATTTAAACTGTAACCAATTCTAATCATATTAAGAATTGATTAGACCCAAATAGATAAAAATTTAAATCTGATTAGGAGCCTAAACTATTTAGATTAGATGTCACCTAATTAGAGAAGGAGTCCTAGTCCTTTTGGACTCTCTCTTGGTGCTTGAGTCAAACTCAATTTAATTCTAATCCAATTAGGATTTAGTGCACCCATGAAGAGGAGAATTCCTAATCCAAATAAGAACTCAAATACTCTTATTTAGATCCTATTCTAATTAAGAATTAAGTCAAATCTAAATCCTAATTCAGTTAGAAATTATACTCCCATGCAATTTGGTTATCCCATAACCTAATTAGGCTTGATCAAATCAAACCTATATCAAGTCAAATTAAATCTAATTCAATTAGACTTGATGCAAATCTTATAGCTCTATCAAATTAAGTTAATTAGCAATCTAATTGCTAATTAGTCCTCTTATAACTCACTAACTCTTTAGCGAGTTACTTAATTGCAACTTTTGTATTAGATTAATCATTAATCAAATTGATAATTAAATCTTTTCACGATTCATAATCGTAATTCAACCATCTGATCAGTCAAAAGTCTCTTTGTGTGTGATCCCATAGGTTCTATTCTGTCTAGAAGTAAGATATATTATGATCTCTATCACAATATCATCAAAACTCCTTTTAATGGGTTGGAACTATTTCAACTCTGCCCATCAAGGATCGTCGATCATCAAGATGATGCTCATGGGTCTCATAATCCATCAATGATACCTAGTAGTATGTAACGACAACCCAACAAAATAAAAAGGTGATGAACCTCTAGGTGCAATTAACATATGATACAATCCCTCTATCGTGAGTTTCGACTTGATGACAGATCATGGATGAATCATCAAACCTCATCATTGGTCATATGATAGATTCAATTAGCTCGAGTCCATATGTGATTCTTATAAATTTTTTTTTTCAACAATCACACTACTATGGCCATAGACTTAATGACTTAGCATCTTAAATCTCATAGGATTACTCTCTTCTGGTAGGGTTGATAGATCCCATCTTGATGCGCACCCTGTTTCTACAATGGACCAATTATCGTCAACATCCACTACAATGTCTCATTGAGACTAATATTTATGTGTCAATCAAACTCCAGTAGCCTCACTGCGAGTAGTAGTGCTATCTTAGGTCAAAAGATTAGTCATACAACTGTAGCATCGAGAAAGTCACTAACGAGTGAGCAGACATCTATATGCTTTCTCGTGTTGGTCATGCTCAGTGCTAGTTGTTCTCTAACAACCACTTACACTCTCACTCCAGTGTGACTACACCACAGACTCGAGACTCATCTGTCCGAAGGAAGCAATCTATACATTAGTTTATCTAGATCAATCATCATTTTCATGATGATCCTATGATCAGAAGCAATTTAAGAATTAACTATCAATGACATATGTCTCAAATTTTTAACTCTTTGAGAATATGTGTCATCATCTTATTAATCCTTTGAATGATTCATGGATACATAAAATATAAATGATAATATAAATACTCATTAAGTACAAAATCATGTCTTAGTAGTATGATATGCGTCAGTTAAGATTGGCTTCTAGGACATACATCCAACATTCCCATGCACCGCATGTGAGCCGTTGGGTTTTTCTTTTGGTGAGCTTTGTTTTGTTTTTTTTTTCTTTTTCTTTTCTTTTTGGCTTTTTGGCTTTTTGGCTTTGGGCTTGTAGCTTGTGTGATTTACTACAAAAGAGAACAAGAAGTATCAAATTATACATAATATGTATTAATTAATCAAGAATTTAATGCTTTTAGGTTATAATAATGTACTTTTCATACTCCCAAATTTGATTTTTACTCATCCTCGAGTAAAAGAGAAAATAGAAGTATATGTTGACTCATTTAGATGTGAAAATTTCTTCAGGCTGTTCTAAAGTCAGTTGATACCTAGTCAGAGAATTAAGAGATACATCTTTGGATTATTAATTCTATCCCAAATAGTGGTTAAGTGGAGAACCATAAAATTCTAAAGCTTTTTCTTGACTGACTCCCTACTTTACTCTTTAAATTTTCTAGCTTTATTGTGAATTGGTATTTTATCTTCTTGCAATTGGATCTTTTTATTTTAATTTTATAAATAAAATATGTGTAGTCAGTATAATGTCCTAACCCTTTAAGCTTTCTATTTGACCCTTGTAGCGAGCTTTGGACCAATGACTCATAAATTAGTTGGTTTTATGGTATTAGGTATAGAACACCTCTTAGACTTACTGGCTCGAGTCAAAAAGACTATGGGTCAAGACTAACTATACCTAGAAGTCTTTTTATATTCTTGCCTTTTGATGCAAATATCAATGCTTATTTTGACAAAGAGGCCTGATTACTCGATGAGATATACTTAAGTCTTACTTTTTCTTTTTTTTTCTTTCTTTTTTTGGATATCGGGATGTTTTTGCATACATCGATATTTTGCACTTATATCCATACAAAGTAGATTCTTTATTGATATAGGTAGATAGTATTAGAAAATCGGTTAGGATGCATGCATAGATTTCAAAAATCTTTTTGAAGAGCAGCAAAAATGAATCAGGTTAAACTCTTTAACCCCACATGCATTAAATCTCATCTAATTCTATCTGAGTCTAGGAATAAAGATATGCATATAACCTAAAAATTGAAATAAAGAAGAGATCAAATCTCAATACCTTTGCACAGATTGAAATACACCACTACTGATGATCTTAGATCTGAAGGTTCTTGAGCCGCACACATATCCGCCCTCTACAGGTATCCACCGGGATCAATCTTGAATCCTTCTTCTCGTAGTAGGCCCTTCTTCTCCAAGTAAGATCTTAGCCTCTTTGAACTTTGATCAACAGTTGATCTTGACTACAACCTCAACCCTTGAATTGCAGTATTTTTCTCCTCGTTCCTTGCTATAGAAGAGACACCTCTCAACTCAAACATGTGGGATGATGGACACCCAACCCTTGGGCATTGAAAAGAGAAGGTGAGAGAGGATGAGGTGTGGAGAGTGTTAGAAAGGCATGGAGAGTGTTAGAAAGTCGGGTAGGGTGCATGTGTAGATTTCAAAAATCTTTTTGATCGCAGCGAAAAAACAATCAGGTTAAACCTTTTAACTCCATATGCATTAAATCTTATCTAATCCTACCTAAGCCTAGGAGAAAAGAACATACATATAATTTGAAAATTAAAATTAGAATGAGATCAAATCTCAATACCTTAGCACAGGTAGAAATTCACCGCTATCATCATTGGTTCGAAGTTCCTCGAGCTACACATGTGTCCAGCCTCTACGAGTATCCACTGGGATCAACCTTGAATCTTTTTCTCATTGTATATCTTTCTTCTCTATGTAGGATCTCATCCTTTAGAACCTCGATCAACTTTTTGATCTAGACTGTGGAATCAACTCTTTGGTCTACAGCCTTTTCTCCTCATTTCTCACCATAGAAGGAGACTCCTCAACTCTTGGTGTGTGAAAAGTGGGACACCCAACTTTTGGGCATGGGAAAGAGAAGAGGGAGAGGGTGAGGCATGGAGAAGGGAGAAAGGGAGAGAGATCTAACTTTTAGTCAATCAAATTAACTTCTAAAACCCTAGGAGACCTTCTCTTTATATAGGCCCTTCCTTGATTCAAAAGAAGAATCTAATTAACTTAAAAAGTATATCCTTATCTCATAAGAAATTCTATCTTTTTAATCTAATTTCTTTTCAATAAAATCATACTTAATTGGTATGTTGTCATCCTCCTTTGACAAGAATATGGGGTGCCCATGGAATACAGGGCAGGTGGGTTGGCACCCATTCTAAGGTTTTTATTCAAGAGAGGGGGCATGGCCTCTCTCTCTCTCTCCTCCATGCGATACTACAAGAGGGGGCAGGCCCTTCTTGCATTATCCAGGAGATTGGTGCCTACTGGTGCTACCAAAAAAGGAGGTAGGTGCCACCCTTCTTTCCTACTATTCCACACACACCCTAAGAGATAACGAGGAGATAATGAAGAGATAATGATGAGATAATTTAAACAACTAATTGACTTAATCCAATCCTCTTAGACTCACAATTAGGAGCCCAATTAAATCTAAATAGATTTAGATTAGGTTTAAGGCTATGGACTTGATCAAATCGAAGTTCCAAGAAGAATTAGGTTTAACCATGTACTAGCATGATTCTCTTAAATCTAATAAAATTTTAATAAATCTTAATCTAATTAGAACTTCATAAGCTCAATTGACAAATTCAAGATTAAATCTCTTAATGTGTGACCTCATAGGTTCCATTCTATCTGGGCCCTGACCATATCTCTATGGTATTTTACTAACTGATTTGCTCAGAACATTGTTGAGCACAAAACAGGCTGTTTCAAGTGCATATCCCTGAAAAAAGATTGACAGACTTACAAACCCCATCATGGACCGAACCATGTCCAATAAGGTTCGATTTTTCTTTTTGAGATATTATTATACTGTGGTATCCCTAGAGGGATCTATCGTGAGAGAATCTCATTCTCTTCTAGATATGTCAAAAATTTATTGAAAAGATATTCACCCCCTCGATCAGATTTAAGAATTTTAATATTTTTTTTTAGTTTACTTTTGTACTTCATTATGGAATCATTTGAACATTTCAAATGATTCAGACTTGTGTTTCATCAAGTAGACATACCCATACCAAGATAGGTTGTCTATGAATGTAATGAAATAGCTATACCCTCTTCTGGCACTAATGTGCATAGGTCCACATACGTCACTATGTATTAGATTTAGAACTTTACTAGCTCGTTCATCTTTTTCAGTAAAAGATGACTTGATCATCTTCCTAAGAAGACAAGACTCACAGGTTGGCAATGATTCATAATCATTGATATTGAGGATATCCTCTTGTGCTAACCTGTTTATCCTACTTTTGTTAATATGACCGAACCTGCAATGTCAAAGATAGGTATCTATGATATTATTTAACTTTGGATGTTTGTTTGGAGTGTACATTACACTCACAGACTATGATAAAATATAAATATCATTTCTTAATTATCTTTGCATTATTGTAATATCATTCATAATGATATCACAATAATCATTCTTATTGATAAACTATAACCATCTTTGGTCAAAAGACCAACAGAGATTATATTCATCAAGAAGGATGGATAATAGTGATAATCACTCAAAATGATACTATAGGATTTGAAAACAAGCTCGATGACTCCTAAAGTTAGTATTGAAACTTGGCTTCCATCTCCCACATTCAAGAATCTCTCACCGTTCTCAAATTTTCTACTAACTTGAAGTCCTTACAATGAATTACAAATGTGAACTACACTTTCGATATCCAATACCTAGGTAGTAGTATCACATATAGAAAAATTATAAGATGTTATCATATAAGCATCTTGATTTGCAACTAATTGCTCGTTTCTTTTTAGCCTATTTTGGTCATAGTCTGCTTGACTCGATTCAGCCTTAGACTTCTAAGCTAGATTGGGCTCAAGACCTATGTTCAACTTTTGATACTGGCTATCGAAGTTGGGTCCAATAAGCTTATCATTGTCAAACAGTGAGTAGAGTGACACGATATTGATCATTTCTGAAAAGAAAATAAAAATACAAATCTAATTAGTATATAAATTAATTAAGCCTAAAGATATAGACTTTAGTCTAAAGGTTCTCTCACTATTTTATATGAATTGATAGCCTCTGCCTCTAATTTGAGGAATTACCTTAATTCTTTAGTAGGTACTAAAATTCACATAGACTGCATACGGGCTCGAGTATGGCTCGACTAACCCATGTACATCTATGGATAGGTTCTTAATTAATTATTTCTTCAAATAATTTTTAATAATTTATTTTGCCTCAGGTTTCATTTCAGTAAGCTATGGGCCTTCATTGAAAGTCTCAGTTAGGTCCATCCATTAATATGAACCTACTCAGTGATTCTAACTAATGAATGATCAGATCCGAGTATGGCTCGGCCAACCCAACCATTCATTAGATAGTATATCAGAGTTATCATATAATGAATGAAAATTCTATCATTCAGAGAAACATCAGATGTAAGGCAGCTACAATGTCAATCTGAAATAATGGATCCATTATCATTCATCTTAATGGGAGGCTATGATCTAGTTATCTCCATAATCAGCTCATTTTATGGATCTAATAATTTAAAAAAATTGATTAATATAATTTAATAGAATTAAAGATAGAGATCAGCTAATCATAATTCTCTCACTGACTTCACCAAGGCAGATCAAGGTGAATTAGAATAAAAATTGATCCAAATGACAAGTCATCAATTCTCCCACTGACTTCACCAAGTCATGATGAGAACTAAGATAAGTAAAACTAGAGGCACCTAAATCAGTCGAATTGATTTTCTAGTAAGCATGGATCAATCCTAATCATTAAATGATTTGATCAAAACATGATTCACCATGTTGGCCAGGTAAGTGAGATCGATGGGAGGGATATGCCATTAATTCATTATAGACTCGATCTATGCGAGTAGCTCCTAATTAATGACCATCGATCAAGACTACTAAACTTATCTTAGACACCAACTGGTTAATCAGTTTCAACTCGATCAACTTATAGATTCGGATTCGACCACTGAGCTAGAGATCAAAGTCCATTTGGATCTAATCAAAGATATGGACTTGACTAACTATAACTATTTTATTGACTCTAGAGATATCCTGATTTAATCTAATTCAACTTTTAGTCAGACTTAATCAATTTCTCTTTTTAGTCCATGTAGTTCTTTGATTCTAACCCTAGGTCTAACCCATTTAAGAGGATCTGATCAAAATAACCCATAAACCTATCCCCATATTTTATTGAATGATATTAGATCTTTAATTCATAATTCTAGATCTAATAGGTTCAACTTAATTCTTAATTAAGTTCGGGGCTAACATGGGTTGGGGTTCAGTATTTGAAAATAGTTTCAAATTTTATAAAATATTTTTATAAATAAATTTATACACAAAATAATAGTTCTGAATGATTGAGTCAGCTCATCCCTAGATTGAGCCAACTCACCAAAATGGGTAGATCAAGTTTTGAAACTTAGTCGGCTCATTGTGGTGATTAGGATTTCTAATACAGGAACTGGGTCAGCTCAGCAAGAAACCAAGCCAACTCACCAAGGCACTGCATTGACTCAAACAAAGATTGGGTCGACAAATTTCAAATTGAGTCGACTCAATCAGGTTTGAGTTGGCTCAGTTCAACAAAACAGCAACAGATTGCTCAATTTTCAGAATTATTTTGCACGTCAATGATTAAAATAATTTTAATCATAAGATTAGATGTCACATCTTTTTGCCATTCATCTTCATAGGTAAAAGGGCACCCCTATATGCCATAGGAGATCTCCATCAAATGGGAAGAGAGGATCATGAAATCTTACTTTCTCTTATAATCGGACGGCCACAATAATCTATCCAATCTGACTACTACACTACTCAAATCATTTAATCAAATTAATTTAGATTCAATCTAAATTATTTCAGATCTAATTATTACTTTTTGATCACATCAAAATTAGATAATAAACATCAAAATAAACATCACATGTTTCAATTTAAAATCATATTTTAAACTATATGCATAGATATATGTCATAAAGAATCTAGTGCTCTGATACCACTGTTGGATAAGTGTAGGGTTTCATGCATGCATTCCAAAATATTTATAGTGAAATAAAATTAGATTAAATTTTTTAACCTAAAAATATATGTATAAGATCAAATTTTAAAATACCTATTGAAGGGTCTATGACATGATATACAATGCATAAAAAATCTAAAATTAAAATAAGCGAGCATGTAAAAAAAAAAATTAGCACAAGGAGTAGATCATATCTACAGCAACTAGGGTTCTAAACCTTATACTTGAGCACGGATGGATGAACACCACAACTGAGACTCATGGATTAAAGGCTCTTCTAGTTGCTTGCAGCTGCACAAAGTGTCCGGCCTCTATGGATCATTCACACGAAGTCCTCGACCCGATCAGCCTTCCACAGGAATGCTAGCTCGTGTAGATGACTTCTAATGACAGATCTGATTTGATCCTCTTCTTCGATCACCTAAGATGCTTCCGATGTTGAAGATGGATCATAGGAGGTACTAGATGGTAGAGAAAAAAATTAGAGGGGAACTCTCTTCTCATTAGTATTTTCTCTCACCCAAAAATACTAGAATAATTCTAGATCTCTCACCCGAAGAGGAGTTGGATCTCCTCCAATGCTCTTGCCAAAATGAATGGTGCCCACCCAAGATCCTCATGCCCCTAAGAGAGGTTTGACTCCTCTCTTTCTTAGGCCTCTCACACATTGAAAATCCCTCAAGAAGTGGTGCACAAAAATCATATCATTTTAAGGTTGCCGAACACAAAGGAAAGAGGTTGGGTAGGGATCAAATTGAGTTAGAATTCAAAACCATTTTGAATTCAAACTCTATCAGATTTGATCCTCATCCAAACCCATTCAAAGAAGGGCCAGAAAAGAGGTGTGAGGCATGGAAACATCACTTGAAGCACTCTCCTTTTGTTGCACAAAAGAGTCCTTCACAAGGTGGCCGGCATGTGGTTTGAATTGGATAGGGATTTGGGTTTTGAATTCAAAAACTTTTTGAATTCAAATTAAAAACAACTCTTTCTTATCCATGGAGGGTGATAACCAGAGGCTTTGCTAGAGTTTTTCTCATGCACAAACTCATTTTGTGCGATGAGAAGTGGCAAGGAGAAGAGATGTGGCACAAGGGAGGAAGTCCAACCAATTTGGACTTTAGGGTTTTGGTTATTTGCTTCTTAGTTAGGTTTCATCCAAACCCAATTAGTTTAGATCCAAATAAATATGAGTTAACCTAATCTAATTAGGTACCTAAAATTTTAATCTAATTAGAAAAAGATTGAATCCAAGTCCTGATCAAATTAGGCCTAATGCTCCCTTAGCGATTAGGTCATCCCATACCCTAATTGCATTCGATCAAATTGAATCCAATTCAATTATACTTGATCCAAACTTTAATATTTAATTAAATTAAGCTAATTAATAATATAATTACTGATTAATCCTCTTAAATTTTACTAATACTTAGCGAATAATATTATTGCAACTATTGCACAGGGTTAATCATCAATCATATCAATGATTTTAGCCTCAGACGATTCTCAATTATCGATTTGTCAATTGATCGGAGAGGATCTTCTAATGTGTGTGACTCCATAGATTTGAACCTAAGTCGGTAGTATAAGAATAGATTTCTATTCCAATCAAAGTAACCATCTAGTAATGGTACCTGACTTTCAGATAGGTCGAATGTATGCAAAGCAATACTCAGAACCTACTGACAAATGATTATCGTATAATTCATCCCTTTGATCTTTGATGCTTAGGATGGCTTAGTGTTTAAACTATTAACTCTTAATAGTACATTCATTATGTGTGTCAACCTAATAAATCCTGTGACTCTTCAGAAAGATTACTCTATTCAAGGTCTTACTAAATTGAAACACAAAGCATTCTCTCCAATCCCTTAGAGTGGTCAATCCCATCTTGACTCACACACCGACTTCACAAGTACTTGATTGTGTCCAGAAATCTTCTGATCCTGAATTAAAAATTTAGATAGTCCGAAACTAAAGCAAAGTGAGTTGCTTGCAAGTCATCGTGGTGATCTCAGATCAAAGAGACACTTATATCCATATTCCTTCAGAGTAACTCTTGACAGCCGAGTGTTTCGAATTTAGTCACATTCAATAAGGTATACTTCTACTTTTCATCTACATGCTATACCAGTATCTTCACATTCCTTGGTTAAGAGGACAACCAACTTATATGGCACATAATGACCTATATTTGATATAGCTATCGTCCTCACGAACTCATTTAAAGACTAAATGATAAATCTTTCTTTATCGACTTAAAATAGTCCTAAGTGTTGGAAAATATATCTCAAAGCTAATCGTCAACCTGTTGATAGTTGTACTATTTGATGTAATTGTATATGAATTAATTAATAAAATATTTGTTTGATAATTTTCATCATAAGCTTGTACATCTTCTACATCGAACTTCTGTGTTATGATGAAAGCCCTTAGGACTATTTTAAATCGATAAAGGAGGATTTATCATTTAGTCCTTAAATGAGTTCGCGACCAAATGATATGCTATTACTAGGACGATAGACATATCAAGTGTAAGTCATTGTGTGCCATATAGATTGGTTGGCCTCTAAACCAAGGAGCGTGGAGATGCTGGTATGACATGCAGGTGAAATATAAGAGTATATTTCACTGAATGTAACCAACTCCAGAGCAGTTTGCTGTCAAGAGTCACTCCGAAAGGATATGGGTATAAGTATCCCTCCAACCTGAGATCACTATGGTGACTTGCAAGCAACTCACTATGCTTTAATGTCGGACTACCAAAATTTTTAATTTAGAATCGAAAGGTTTCTGGGCATAGTCAAGTACTTATAAAGTTGATGTGAGAGTCAAGATGGAATTGACCACTCCAAGAGATTGGAGAGAATGCTTTGTGTTTCAATTTAGTAAGATCTTGGCCAGGGCAATCTTTGTGAGGAGTCATAGGATTTATCAGGTTGAGACACATAATGGATGTATTGTTAAGAGTTGACAGTTTAAACTCTAAGTCATCCTGGCATCAAGGATCAAAGGAATGAATTATATGATAACTATATCTAAATAGGTTCTTGAGTGTTACATTACATACATTCGACCTATCCGGACATCAGGTACCATTACTAGATGGTTACTCTGATTGGTATCAGAATCAGTTCCTGTGCTACTAGCTTAGGTTCAAACCTATGGGGTCACACACATTAGAAGTTTCTCTCTGATTATATGGTTAATCTGAAGAGTTCTAGTGGATAGAGACTCTGGTGAAGAGTCCGATTAGACGAAGGCTCTGCTAAAGAGTCCCACTGGATGGAGACTCTAGAGAAGAGTCCTACTAGACTTGAACTCTATCATTAATGAAAGATTAATTAGTGACTAGATTATTAATTAGTTTAATTTGATTGAGCATTAAAGTCTAGATTTGATTGAATTCGATTCAATCAGGTCAGGTCTGATTAGGTTATGAGATGACCTAAATGGTAAGGAAGAAATAATCCTGATTTGATCGGATCTATAGCTTAATTAATTTATTAATTTGATTAAATTTAATTGAGATTATAGAAGTCTAATTAGATTAGGTTCATCATATTTTATTTGGGTCTAATTGGATTGGGTTTGAAAGAAATTCAATTGGTTAAACCCTAAAGCCCCAAATGAATAGGACTCTCTCCCTTATGCCACCTAAATTGTCTCATGACTTTTTTCACCATATAAAATTAATTTATATGTGAGAAAATCAGAAAATAACCCTTCTTCTATCACCCATTAAGGATAGGATTTGGTTGGTTTTGATTTGAATCCAAATTGGTTTGAATTTTAACTTAAAACCTTATCCATATCCTTCCACACATTGGTAGTTTTTGAAGGTGTCCATTGTGTATGAGAAAAAGAAATCTTTCCAAGTAATTTTTATGCCTCATTTTTTTTGGTAAGTCCCTCTTTAAGTTAAATAAAGGTGAGAAAAAGTTAGAGTTAAATTGAGTTTTAAAATAGTTTGAATTGCAACAAACTCTAGCCCTTATCCTGTCTTATCTGGTTTATACGACAATCATAAAAAGGCTACATTTTTGTGCACCAAATTAAGAGAGCTTTTCATCGTGAGTTATCAGAGAGAAAGTGGGGCAAAAATACTTCTTTGAGACATGAGTTTTGGGTGGGTTTTATTCTTTCTTGGTGTGAACAAAAGAGGAGACCATTCTCCTCTCGGGTGAGAGACCTAGAACTATTCTAGATTTTTTGGGTAAGAAAAAAATCAAAGAGAAGAAAGTTTTCATCTAATTTTTCTACACCATCCAGTATCCTCCTCTGATTCATCTTCGACATCAGAAAGGTTTGAGATAATCGAAGAAGGAGATCAAGTCAGATCTGCCAACAAAAATTGACTGCACGAGCTAGCACTCCCGTAGAGGATTGATCAGTTCAAGAGGCTTCGTGTGGACCATCCATAGAGACTGGATACTTGTGTGGTTGTGAGTGATCAGAGAAGACTTCCAGATCTACACTCTCAATCATGAAGTTTGACTATCCTCGCTCAAGTATTGGGTTC
Source organism: Elaeis guineensis (assembly GCF_000442705.2). NCBI lineage: Eukaryota > Viridiplantae > Streptophyta > Magnoliopsida > Arecales > Arecaceae > Elaeis > Elaeis guineensis. The sequence goes on along the minus strand of NC_026006.2, from coordinate 33,576,613 downwards.
GAAATCCTAAAAGTGGTAGATTAGATCTATTACTAAATGCTATTTTTTGTTCACATGCTTGTCATTTTAGATTCAAATTTTTATGAATATAAATTCATATCATCGATCTATTTATAGAAGTTTTAAGATTAGATCTTATACATATATTTATAGATTAAATAGTTTAATTTAATATTCTTTCACTAAAAAAATTTTGAAATACGTGCATGAAACTCCTGTGCATCCCAACAGTGGTATCAGAGCCACAGTTCGATATGAAATGATTATTTATATATTTAGATTTAAAATTTAATTTAGATTAGATCTAGTATATCATATTTAGATCTGATCATACAAATTGATATAAGGTTGTCCTGCTGTAAGGTTTGTCTCTTACAGTATAAAGGTTGTTCTTGTTTGTGTTGATCTTTATAAAATCTGATTTTAATTTAAAGTATATAAAATTTATTTAGGATGATTATTATTTAATTTTGATATGATCAAAATATAATAATCAGATCTGAAATGATTTAGATTAGATCTAAATTATTTAGATTAGATGATCTGAGTAGCGAAGTAATCGGATCGGATTTGTCACTAGGCCGTCTGGTCATAGGAGGTAATAGAGATTAGATCTCTCTTTTTTCCATTCAATTGGGTCCTCTTATGATGTGTAGGGGTGTCATTGTGACTATATCCTATGAAGATGAATGTAAAAAGAAAACTTTACTTTTCTCAAAATTCTAAGATTGTGTATATAATACATTGCATGAAAAGTGGCTACAACTAATCTTTGCAAATAAAATATAGAATCATGAATATATTTAGAATAATTTTAAAATAATTTATGATTAATTTTATTACTATTTATATATAATTATTTTAATCTAAAATTAATATAATTATTGTAGTTCACCTATTGAGTCGACTTAGTATTATTTGGGTCGACTCAAGACCCTGGTTCTTCAGCTCAATTTCTATTGAGCTGACTCATTGTTACAGGCTAAAAATTATGATTAATAATTCATTATCAATGAGTCAACTAAGTCTTGAAACTTAGTCGACCCATTGTGATGAGTAGGCTCAATCCAGAGGTGAGCCAATTCAAGTTTCAGATCTAAATGATTGTGCATAAAATTAATTATAAAAATATTTTATAAAATTTAAAATTATTTTTAAATATCGAACCCCTATCCACAGTCTCAAACTTAATTAAGAATTAAGTTGAACCTATTAGATCTAGAATTGTGAATTAAAGATTTAATGTCATTTGCGTAAAATATGGGTGATGGTTTTATGGGTTAGCTTGATTAGGTCCTCCTAATTGGATTAGACATAGGATTAGAATCAAAGATCAAATGGACTAAGAAGAGAAATTAGATTAAATCAGAATTTTTTTAGAGCCAATACAATAGTTGTAGTTGGTCGAGTCCATATCTTTGATTAGACCCAAATGGACTTTGATCTTGAGCTCAACAGTCGAACCCAAATCCATAAGTAGATCCAATTGAAACTGATTAACCAGTTGGTATCTAAGGTAAGTTTGACAGTCTTGATCGGTGGTCATTAATTAGGAGCTACTCGCATAGATTGAGTCTATGACGAGTTAATGGTATATTCCTCCTATCGATCTCACTTACTTGGCCAACATGGTGAATTAAGTTTTGATCAGATCGCTTAATGATTAGGGTTGACCCATGCTTACTAGAAAATCAGTTCGACTGATTTAGGTGCCCCTAGTTTGACTTGTTTTTATCTTTGATATGACTTGGTGAAGTCAGTGGGAGAATTGATGACTTGTCAGTTGGACCGGCTTGTTTCAAGTCCATCCTGATCTGACTTGGTGAAGTTAGTGGGAGGATTGAGATTAGTTGGTCTATGTATTTAATTTTGATAAATTATGTTAACCAAATCTTCTAAATTATTAGGTCCATAAAATGAGCTAGTTATGATGATAACTAGATCATAGTCTCCTATTAAGGTAAATGATAATGGATCCATTATTTTTGATTGACATTGCAGGCACCATCCGTTTGGTATTTCTCTGAATGATAGAATTATTATTCATCATATGATAACTCTATTGTACTATCTGATGAATGGTTGGGTTGGTCGAGCCATACTCGGATCTGATTATTTATTAGTTAAAATCACTGAGTAGATTCATGTTAATAGTTGGACCTAACCAGGACTTTTAGTGGAGGCCCATCACCTACTGAAATGAAATCTGGGGCAAAACTAGTTACTAAAAATTATTTAGAAAAAAATTGATTGAGAATCTATCCATAGATGCATATGGGTTGGCTGAGCTATACTCGAGCCTGTATGCAGTCTGTGTGGATTCTAGTACCCGCTAAGAAATTAAGATAATTTTTCGAATTAGAGGTAGAGGCTACCAATTTATATAAAATAGTGAGAGAACCTTTAGACTAAAGTCCATATCTTTAAGCTTGATTAATTCATATACTAATTAGGTTTGTGTTTTTCTTTCTTTTTAGAAATAGTTAGTAATTTATCGCTCTACTCACTGTTTGACAGTGATGAGATTATTAGACCCAACTTTGACAGTCAGTATCGAAAGTTGAATAATGGTCTTGAGTCCACTCTAGCTAAAAGGTTTAGGGCTGAATCGAGTCAAGCAGATTATGACCCATATAGGCTAAAGACAAACGAGTAATTGGTTGCTGATCAAGGTGCTTATATGATAATACCTTGTAATTTCTCCATATATGACACTACTACCTGGGCATTGGATACTGGAAGTCCAGTTCATATATGCAATTCATTGCAAGGACTTCAAGTTAGTAGAAAATTTAAAAATGACAAAAGATTCCTAAATGTGGGAGATTTAAGTCAAGTTTCAATCCAGACTTTAGGAGTTATTGAACTTATTTTCAAGTCTAATAGTATTATTTTAAGTGATTATCACTATTGTCCATCTTTCTTGATGAATATAATCTTTGTTGGTCTTTTGGCCAAAGATGGTTATAATTTATCAATAAAGAATGATTATCGTGATATCATTATGAATGATGTTATAATAATGCGAGAATAACTAAGAAATGGCATCTATATATTGTCACAGCCAATGAGTGTAATGTACACTCCAAATAAATATTCATAGTTAGATAATATCACTGATGCCTACCTTTGGCATTGCAGGCTCGGTCATATTAACAAAAGCAGGATAAATAGGTTAGCACAAGAGGATATTCTCAATATCAATGATTGTGAATCATTGCTGACCTGAGTCTTATCTTCTTGAAAAGATAACTAAGTCACCTTTTACTGAAAAAGGTGAACGAGTTAGTGAAGTTTTAGGTTTAATACATAGTGATATTTGTGGACCTATGAACATTAGTGCCAGAAGAGGGTATAGCTATTTCATTATATTCATAGATAACCTATCTAAATATGGGTATATCTACTTGATGAAATATAAGTCCAAATCGTTTGAAATATTCAAATGATTTCGTAATGAAGTAGAGAAACAAACTAAAAAATATATTAAGACTCTTCGGTCTGATCGAGGGGGTGAATACCTTTCCAGTAAATTTCTAACATATCTTGGAGAGAATAGGATTCTTTCACAATGGACTCCTCCAGGGACACCACAGCATAATGATGTCTCAGAAAGAAGGAATCGAACCTTATTGGATATGGTTTGATCCATAATGGGGTTTGCAAGTCTGCCAATCTTCTTTTAAAGATATAAACCTGAGACAATCTGTTTTATACTCAATAATATTTCAAGCAAGTCAGTTAGTAAAACACCATATGAGATATGGTCAGGACGTCAGCCAAATCTCACTTACCTTAAGGTCTGGGGTTGTCTGGTTTATGTCTAATGATTACAAACTGAGAAGCTTGGACCTAGGTCCAATAAGTATAATTTTGTAGGATACCCCAAGAAAATGAGGGGATACTACTTTTATCTCCCTACTGAATAAAAGGTATTTGTTAGCAGTAAGGCACACTTTTTGAAAAAGAAGTTTCTTAGTGAAGGAACAAATGCCTCTAAAGTCGAGCTTGACGAAGTTCAATAGATAAAAGAACTGACAACAGTAACTGAATCTAAACTGAATTTGATAAGATCAAATCTGAAGTCTGATATACAAACATCCTTGAGGTGATCCGATAGAGTATCGTGTCAGTCGGATAGATACCTAATTTCTTGGTTCGGGATGGAGATCTTGTTGAGTTCGATGAGAATAATGAGGATCCAGTCACCTATATGGATGCCATGTAGAGGTCCGACTCTGAGAAATGACTTGAAGCCATAAAATCAGAAATGAAGTCCATGAAGATCAATAATGTGTGGACATTGGTTGATCCACCTGAAGGGGGTAAAATCCATAGGGTGTAAGTGGTCTTCAAAAAGGAAAAGGGGTGTAGACGGGAAGGTTGAGACCTATAAAATCCATCTATTTGCCAAGGGATATCATCAATGTTATGGCATTGACTATGATGAGATGTCCTCTCATGGGCAATGCTCAAATCCATTCGGATCATGCTTGTGATAGCGGCATACTTAGACTATGAAGTCTAGCAAATGAATGTGAAGATAGCTTTTCTAAATAGAGAGCTGAATGAAGAAGTGTATATGATGCAACCTGACGGGTTCACATCTACATATGAGTCCAAGGTATGCAAGCTTCAAAGATCCATTTATGGATTGAAGCAAGCATCTTGAAGTTGGAGCATATATTTTGATAAGGTGATCAGAACGTATGGCTTCATTAAGAATGAAAAGAAACCCGGTATATAAGTAGACTAATGGTTCAGTAATTATATTTCTTATTTTGTATGTGGACGATATTTTCTTAATCGAAAATAATGTCCCTACATTACAAGGAATAAAAGTGTGACTGTCATCATAATTCTTCATGAAGGATCTAGAAAAAGTAGCCTACATCTTAGGGATGAAGACTATAGAGATAGATCTAAGAGGCTGCTTGGACTCTCTCAATCAATGCATATAGGTACCATGTTGAAATGGTTCAGCATGGAGAATTTCAAGAGAGGCTATCTTCCAATAGGCCATGAATTTTTTTTTTTCGAAGAAGAATTATCTGACAACTCCTCAAGAGAGAGAGTGTATGAGTAGAATTTTATATGCCTCGATAGTAGGTTCTATAATATACACCATGACATGTACAAGACCAGATGTGACATACTCATTAGGAATAGTCAGCAGATACCAATCAGATCCAAGTGAGAACCATTGGAAGGTTGCAAAAATCATTCTTAAGTATTTGAGGAATACTAAGGACTAGTGGTTTGTTTATGGAGAATCTGACTTGAAACTAATGAGATACACTAATTTTAATTTTCAGTCAGATCATGATGATAGCAAAAGCATGTCAAGATATATCTTTACCCTAAATGGTGGAGCTGTCTACTGAAAAAGTTTTAAGTAGCATACCATAGCCGATTCTGTTTGTGAGACAGAATACATCACGGCATCCGATACTGCAAAAAAAGTTATATGGCTAAGAAAGTTCATCATCGAGCATAGAGTGGTACCCTCCATCGATGATCTAGTTCTGCTTTATTGCGATAGTACTAGAACCATAGCTCAGGCAAAGGAGCCGAAGGCACATCAGGGGACAAAGCATATTCTACGTCGCTACCACCTTGTTCGAGAGATCGTGGATCGTGGTGATGTCGATTTTCAGAAGATCGATGGAAAGGATAATCTGGCCGACCCATTAACTAAAGCTCTTGCGATAAAGGAGTTCAAAGATCACAAAATGAAGATGGGTATATGATACTGTACTGATTGGCTTTAGTATGAGTGAGAGTTGTTGAAAAATATATCTCAAAGCCAATCGTCAGTCTGTTGACGGTTGTGCTATTTGATGTCATTATATATAAATTAATTAATAAAATATTTATTTGATAATTTTTATCATAAGCTTGTACATCTTCTACATCGAACTTCTGTATTATGATGAAAGTCTTTAGGACTATTTTAAATTGATAAAAGAAGATTTATCGTTTAGTCTTTAAATGAGTTTGCGATCAAATAATATGCTATTACTAGGATAATAGACATATCAAGTGTAGATCGTTGTGTGCCATATAGATTGGTTGGCCTCTTAACCAAGGAGCATGGAGATGCTGGTATGGTATGCAGGTGAAATATAAGAGTACATTTCATTGAATGTGATCAACTTCGAAGTACTCTGCTATCAAGAGTTACTCCGAAAGGATATGGGTATAAGTGTCTCTCCGATTTGAAATCACCATGGTGACTTGCAAGCAACTCACTGTGCTTTGGTGTCAGACTACTTGAATTTTTAATTCAAGATCGAAAGATTTTTGGGCACAGTCAAGTACTTATGAAGTTGGTACGAGAGTCAAGATGGAATTGACCACTCCAAGAGATTGGAGAGAATGCTTTGTGTTTCAATTTAGTAAGACTTTGGCCTGAGCAATCTTTGTGAGGAGTTACAGGATTTATCAGGTTGAGACACATAATGGATGTACTATTAAGAGTTGACAGTATAAACTCTAAGTCATTCTGGCATCAAGAGTTAAAGGGATGAATTATATGGTAACTATATCCAAATAGATTCTTGAGTGTTGCTTTGCATACATTTGACCTATCTAGATCTTGGGTACCATTGCTAGATAGTTACTCTGATTGATATAGAAATCAGTTCTTGTGCTACCGATTTAGGTTCGAACCTATGGGGTCACACACATTAGAAGTTCCTCTCCGATCACATGGCTAATCTGAAAAGTCCTAGTGGACGGAGACTCTGATGAAGAGTCCCACTAGATTTGGACTCTATCATTAATAGAAGATTAATTAGTAATTAAATTATTAATTAACTCAATTTGATTGAGTATTAAAGTTTGAATCAAGTTTGATTGAATTGGATTCAATCAGGTCAGGTTAGATTAGGTTATGAGATGACTTAAACGGTAAGGGAGAAATGATCCTGATTTGATCGAATCTATGACTCAATTAATTTATTGATTTGATCAAATTTAATTAAGATTATAGGAGTCTAATTAGATTAAGTTCATCATATTTTATTTGGATCTAATTGGATTGGGTTTGAAAGAAATCCAATTGGTTAAACCCTAGAGCCCGAAATGAATAGGACTCTCTCCCTTGCACCACCTAAATTGTCTCATGACTTTTCTCACTGCATAAAATTAATTTATATATAAGAAAATTATAAAATAACCCTTCTTTTGTTGCCCATTAAGAATAGAATTTGATTGGTTTTGATTTGAATTCAAATTGGTTTGAATTTCAACTTAAAACCTTATCCATTTCTTTCCACACGTCGGCAGTTTTTGAAGGTGCCCATTGTGTATTAGAAAAAGAAGTTTTTTCAATGGATTTTTGTATTTAATTTTTTTTGATAAGTCTCTCTTTAAGTTAGATAAGGGTGAGGAAAAATTAGAGTTAAATTGAAATTCAAAATGGTTTGAATTGCAACAAACTCCAGTCCTTATCTTGTCTTATCTGGTTTATGCGACAATCATAAAAAGACCATATTTTTGTGTGCCAAATTAAGAGAGCTTTTCATCATGAGATATTAGAGAGAGAGTGGGACAAAAATTTTTCTTTGAGATGTGAGCTTTGGGTGGGTTTCATTCTTCTTTGGCATGAACAAAAGAGGAGACCGTTCTCCTCTCGGGTGGGAGACCTAGAACTGTTCTAGATTTTTTGGATGAGGGAAAAATCAAAGAGAAGAGAGTCTTCATCTGATTTTTCTCCACTATCCAACATCCTTCTCTAATCCATCTTCGATATTAGAAAGCTTCAAGATAATCAGAAAAAGAGATCAAGTCAGATTTACCATTAGAAGCCGACTGCACGAGCTAGCACTCCTGTGGAGGGTTGATCGGTTTGAGGGGCTTTGTGTGGACCATCCGTAGAGGCCGGATGCTTGTGCGGCTGTGAGCGACTAGAGAGGACTTCCAGATCTATATTTTCAACAAAAAGTTTTGTTGGGAATAGTGTCCCAAAGCCAATCGTCAGCCTGTTGACGGTTGTGCTCCTTTTGTATTAGTACATGAATTATAAATAAATAAAAGTTATTTTGGTATTTTTTCATCACAAATATTTCATCTTCTAATGAACTCCTCTGTTGTGGTGAAGTCCTTAGGACTATTTAGACTCAACAAAGAAGGATTTGTCGCTTAGTCCTTAAACATGTTCGCGACCAAATGATACGTTGTTACCAAGGACGATAATATTTATCAAGCATAGGTCGTTGTGTGCCATATGGGTTGGTTGTCCTCATAACCAAAGAGTGTGGAGACACTGGTATGGCATACAGGTGAGATGTAATGGTACATCTGCACTGAACGTGACCAACTCCGGAGCTATTTCTGCTGTCAAGATTTGCTCCGATGGGATATGGGTATAAATGTCCCTCCGACCTGAGACCGCCACGGTGACTTGCAAGCAACTCACTGCACTTAGGCACTGGACTACCTGAATTTCTAATTCAGTGATGGAAGGTTGCTGGGTGTAGTCAAGTACTTGACTTGTCGGTGCGTGTGTCAAGATGGGATTGACCACTCCAGTTTAGGAGCTGTGTACAGTCGTGTTTCAATTTAGCAAAACCTTGGCCAGGGTAGTCCTAGTGAGGAGTCACAGGACTAATTGAGTTGAGCACGATTCGGATGATATCATCAGGGTTGACAGTTTAACCCTGAGTCATCCTAAACACAGGGGTCAAAAGGGATGAATTATACGGTAAACATATTCACGTAGGTTCTGAATGTTGCGATTGCGATTATTCGACCTATCCGGTCATCGGGTACCATTGCTAGATGGTCACTTCGATTAGTACAGAAATTGGTTCCTGTGCCACCGGCTTAGGTTCGAACCTGCGGGGTCACACACATTAGAGGTTCCTTTCTGATCTGATGGCTGATTATGAGTCTTATCTATCTAGGACTCTATGATTGAGAATTAGGATTCTCTAATCATGAGTTCCACACATTTTGGGTATCGGGGTCAAAATTTTGAATTTCAAATTTTGAATTTGAAATTTGAACTCTTTGATCAGGGTTTCATATCGATGGTCTCTGATGCCTGATTGCCCATCAGATTTGGGCTCAATATTTATGAGAGGTTTAATTAGTGATTTAATCACTAATTAACTCAATTTGATTGAGTAATTATTTTTGGATCAAGTCCAATTGAATTGGATTCAGTTTGGATTGACCCGATTAGGTTAAATGTTGACCTAATCGCTAAGGTGGTTTAGTCCCTGATTTGATCAGAGGTTAGGTTTAGTTAATTCCTGATTTGATTAGGATTTTATTAAGCCTAATTAAGCCTAATTATGTTGGGTTTAATTTGGTCTAATTGTGCTCAACCTATTTTAAACTAGGTTGGCTCAATTTGAATCAAACCACCTTGTTTTAAATTCCCTGCATCACCCAACTTCCTTGCACCCATTTGAATTCATGAGAAGAAACTTCTCGTGAAATTTTTCTCACGTAAAACCCTTCCCCACATCCTCATTTGTGCGCCATATGGATGGATAAATTAATTAGTTAGCCATTCAAATTCAAAGCATGTTTGAATTTGAATGGATAACTTATCACTTGCCCTTTCATCCTTATCCATTTTGTGTGCCACATTACTTACACGAGAAAAGGTTTCTCATGAAACTTTTCCATGCACAAAGAGCCACGCCCCTTCTCTTCTCATGCCCAAAAGGATAGGGATAAGTTGGTTTTCATTTGAATTCAAATTTGATTTGAATTCAAATGTGTAACCTCTTGTCTTTATCCTCTCACGCGGATAAGACACGTTTGACGTTGTTTTAAAAAGAGGAGAAAGGTGGGACGTGCGTAGAAAAAAAAAAGAGAGAAACTTTGGGGCGTGAGGAAGGCTTCTGCGTAAGGTGAAGGTCCAAAACCTTCTGAGAGAAAAAGAAAGAAAAGAGAGAAAATTGGGTGCAGGGTTTTTGGTGTGTACCCTAGGGTTTCTACTTAGGGTTCGGGAAGTGAGATTGGTGTGCCACGAGTGTCGTGAGTCCACCAAATTTCAGAGAGAGATCCATCAGCCTCTCAAGTAACTGTGCAGATGATCCAGAGCATCCGAGAAGTCGGCACACATCGATCGAAGGAGTTCGATCAACATCTGCCATCAAAAGGGTGAAATCACGAACTAGCATTCGTGAGGAGCTGATCAGACGGGAGCTTCGTGTGGACGATCCGCAGAGGCCAGACAGTTGGGTAGCTACGATGTGATGATCAGAGCCCTCCGACGGTGATCAGATTGCGGTGATCGACTACCCACAAAAGGTGATGTGTTCTGAACACAGTACTGTAAAACGTTTACTGATTCAAATTTGAATTTCAAATTTAAATGCATGCTGTTGTATCATATTTAGATCCTAGTGTAGGGTTAATTAGTATTAATTAATGAGATTAATTAATAATTCTACTGTAAAATAGTAATTTTGAAAAAGTTTTAAAATTACCATTTTGCCCCTGCACTAAATTTTTGCTTCAATTGGTATCAGAGCAGGTTCTAGAATATGATATACATATGCATACGTAGATTAAGGTGTAATCTATAAGTTTAAATTTAAAATTCAAAATTCAAAATTTGAAATTCAAAAAGATTTAAAATTTGAAATTTGAAATTTGTTAGAAGTTTCAAATTTGAAATTCAAAATTTGAAATTTGAAATTTGGTTGAAATCTCAAATTTGAAATTTGAAATTTGAAATTCAAAATTTGAAATTCAAAATTCAAAATTTAAAATTTGAAATTTGGTTGAAATCTCAAATTTGAAATTTGAAATTTGAAATTCGAAATTTGAAATTTGAAATTCAAAATTTAAAATTCAAAGATTGAAAATTCGAAATTTGAAATTTGGTTGAAATCTCAAAATTGAAATTTAAAATTTGAAATTTGAAATTTGAAATTTGAAATTTGAAATTTGAAATTTGAAATTCAAAATTTAAATTTTGAAATTTGTATATTTAGATATACATGATCCAAGTAGCAAGTAATCTAATTGGGTTGGTTGCCATGGCCGTCCGGTCATAGGAGAAAAGTAGGGTTTAAAGGCCCTCTCTTCCCATTCGATGGGGTCTCCTATGGCGGTAGGGGTGCCGATGCAATTATATCCCATGCCGATGAAGCAGCGAAAGGACTTAATTAAGAAATTTATCATGAATGTGTTAGATTAGATCTAAAAGAAAATTTATGATTTATTTTGAGTTATTTTCTGTTATGAAATGAGCAATAGGATTGTTGTTTATGAAATGTGCTGACCCGTTTGTGAAATGAGTTAACACATTTGGTGAACAGAAAATAAAATCTTTCAAATTTGAAAATTATTTTCGAAATGCCAAACCCTGACCCATCAGCCCAAGTACTTAATTAAAAGAATTAAGTGTTGTCTAGTAGGTCTAGAATTGTGAATTAAGACCTAAGACAATTGCATAAACTTTTGGGTCAATGGGTTAGATGAATTAGGTCCATAATTGGGTTAGACCTAAGGTTAGTTTAAAAAATGGACGAATTGGAGTAATTGGTCAAATCTAATCAAAAGTTGAATTAGATTAGGTCAAGGATACTCTAGACTCAACTTCAATAGTTGTAGTTGAATGGGTCCATGTCTTTAACTAGACCAAGATGGACTTAATTCATGGCTACACGGTGGAGCTCTATTTACTAAGTTGATCAAAATTAAAACTAATGAACCGGTTGGTGTCTAAGGTAAGTTCGGCAGTTTTGACCAGTGGTTCTTAAGTGGGAGCTACTCGCATTGATTCGATCATTGACGAGTTAATGGCAAATCCCCACCACTGATCTCACTTACCTGGCCAATCTGGTAAGTTAGATTTTGATTAGATCACTTGGTGATTAGAGCTCACCCATGTCATTAGGTAAATCAGTATGACTGATTTAGGTGCTCCTAATACCAGCTTTAATTAAATCCTTTTTAATCTGACTTGGTGAAGTCAGTGGGAGGATTGAAATTGGCTGGATGATTTCTTCTCTACTATTCTTTAATAAAATCCTCAAAATTATTAGGTCCCTAAAATGATTAAGTTATAATGATAACTAAGTCATTGCCTCCCATTAAGTGAATGATAATGAGTCCATTAGTTCAATGATCATTGGAGGCCCAAAGGCCTGGTGCTCATTGGCTAATGGAATTATTATTCATAATATGATAATTTGATTGAGTCTTTCTGATGGTGGTTAGGTTGGCCGGCCAAAGTCGGGCCTGATCATTTATTGGTCTGATTCACTAAATTAAGTCATGTTAATGGTTGGACCTAACCAGATCTTTTCAGTGGAGGCCAAAGCCTACTGATTAGGTTCTGGGGCAAAATAAATTACTAGAAGTTGTTTAGAGAAAAACTGGTTAAGAACCTACCCATAGATGCACATGGGTTGACCAACCAAAGTTGGGCTCGTGTGTAGTCTGTGTGGATTCTAGTACCCATTAAGGAATTAAAGTAATTTCTCGAATTGGAGGATGAGGCTACCAGTTCGTAAAAATATTGGGAAAAACTTTAGACTAAAGTCCAAGTCTTTAGTATAATTTATGTACTAATAGAGGTCTCGTTTTTCTTTAAGCAGCTATGGCCACTACCCTGTCGCTCCGGTCATTATTAGATAATGACAAGCTCATGGGACCCAATTTTGATAGCTGGTATCGAAAATTGAAAATCGTCCTTGAGCATGAACGGATCCTTTATGTAGTAACGGATCCAGCACCTGAGGAGCCAGCTCCGAATGCTAGTAAAGCGATCCGAGACACTTACTTGAAGTGGCTCAATGACCGCACCACCGTTCGATGTATTATGCTGGCAGCAATGAATGACGAGTTCAGCCGAAGGTTTGAGAACGCCCAGCCACAGGAGATGCTTCAAATGTTGAACGACTCCTTTGGCACGCCTGACGACGTTGAAAGGCACAAAACTAGTTGTGCTATTTTCAATGCTCGGATGAGGGATGGGGCCTCAGTCACTGATCATGTACTGTATATGATCGAGATGATTGAGCGCCTAAGCAAATTGGGCTTTCCTCTGCACGAGCAGCTCGGTAAGGATGCGATCCTTAATTCCTTGCCCAAGTCCTTCCTCCCATTCCTTACTCATTTTCGAATGACAAAGCCTGCAGTAAACTACCACGGATTGTTGGGGTTGCTGCAGAACTTTGAGAAGGATCACCAACTCCATAAGGAGTCGGTGAATGTAGTGGGAGGGTCTTCTTCTCGTCGTCAACCCTTTGGGAAGGGAAAGAAGAACAAGAAGAAGAAAAATAAGAAGGTGCAATCTCATGCTGGGACAGTAGCACGGGGTCAGACCAAGAAGCGCAAGCATGACCAGAGCCAGGCGGAGTGCTTCTTTTGCAAGAAGCACGGGCATTGGAAGAGGAACTATCCTCAATACATTGCCTCCCTGGACCCGAACAGGCCAAAGAAGAAGCAAGGTAATTATATGATAACTCCTTGCAACTTTTCGATTTGTGATACTACTGCCTGGGTATTGGATACCGGAAGCTCTTATCATATTTGTAATTCGATGCAGGGTCTGCAGGTTAGTAGGAGATTTGATGAAGGTGAGAGATTCCTGAATGTTGGAGATGGAAGCAAAGTTCCAGTTCTAGCTTTAGAAATCATGAGTCTTGTAATCAATTCTCGTAATGTAATTCTGAGTGAATGTCACTATTGTCCAAGTTTTTTATTAAATATTATTTCTGTAGGCCTTTTGGCCATGTACGGTTATGATTTTTTAATAAAAAAAAATATTTGCAATATCATTTTGAATGGTGTTACAATATTTGTTGGACAATTAAATAATGGAATCTACTTACTATCACAGCCTGTTAATGTGGTTCAAAAATTCGGTAAACGCTCTAGAATAGATAATGTGTCAGAAGTCTACCTTTGGCACTCTAGGCTAGGTCATATCAATAAGAACAGGATAAACAGGTTGGCTCAAGAAGGAATTCTTGAAGTTAGTGATTGTGAATCACTTCCAACCTGTGAGTCCTGTCTTCTTGGAAAGATGACCAAGTCACCTTTTACTGGAAAAGGTGAGCGAGCCAGTGAACTCTTAGGTCTGGTACATTCTGATGTATGTGGACCCATGAGCTCAAGTGCAAGAGGTGGATTTTTCTACTTTATAACCTTCACAGACGACCTATCTAGGTATGGGTATGTCTATTTAATGAAGCATAAGTCGGAATCATTTGAAATGTTCAAACTATTCCGAAATGAGGTAGAAAAACAAACTGGGAAGTGTATTAAAACTCTTCGATCTGATCGAGGAGGTGAATACCTTTTCAATGAGTTTCTGACGTATCTAGGAGAGAATGGGATTCTCTCTCAGTGGACTCCTCCTGGAACACCACAGCATAATGGTGTGTCTGAAAGGAGGAATCGGACCCTGTTAGACATGGTTCGATCCATGATGGGGTTTGCTGGTCTGCCGATCTCCCTCTGGGGATATGCGCTCGAATCGGCTTGTTACCTTCTAAAAAGAGTTCCGAGTAAGTCTGTAGCCAAAATGCCATATGAGATATGGATAGGACGTAAGCCAGTACTCTCGCACCTTAGGGTTTGGGGGTGTCCGGCTTATGTTAAACGTTTAATTACAGACAAGCTTGGACCTAGGTCTGACAAGTGTAATTTTATAGGGTACCCAAAAGAGACCAAAGGGTATTATTTCTACCTTGCTGATGAGCAAAAGGTGTTTGTCAGCCTTAAGGCAATCTTTTTAGAAAAGGAGTTCCTTAGTGAAGGAACTGTTGCCTCTAAAGTCAAACTTGACGAAGTTCGACAGGTGGAAAAATCGACACATGTTACTGAACCTGAACCGGATTTGATTAGATCAGATCCGGAGCCCATTGATTATGCACCCTTAAGGCGGTCTGGTAGAGTACCACATCAACCGGACAGATACTATGGTTTCTTGGTCCGGGATGGTGATCCTATCGAACTTGATGAAAACGATGAGGATCCGATCACCTACATGGATGCAATGCAGAGACCTGACTCTGAGAAATGGCTAGAGGCCATGAAATCCGAAATGGAGTCCATGAAGGTCAACGATGTGTGGACATTGGTTGACCCACCCGAAGGAGTAAAACCCATAGGGTGTAAGTGGGTCTTCAAAAGGAAGAGGGGCGCAGACGGAAAGGTGGAGACCTATAAAGCCCGTCTGGTTGCCAAGGGATATCGTCAACGTTATGGTATAGACTATGACGAGACATTTTCTCCTGTGGCAATGCTCAAATCCATTCGGATTATGCTTGCAATAGCTGCCCATCTGGACTATGAAATCTGGCAGATGGATGTGAAGACAGCTTTCCTAAATGGAGAGCTAGACGAAGAGGTGTATATGATACAACCTGAAGGGTTCACATCCACAGATGAGTCTAAGGTGTGCAAGCTACAGAGGTCCATTTATGGACTTAAGCAGGCATCTCGGAGTTGGAATATACGTTTTGATAGGACGATCAAAACGTATGGCTTCGTTAAGAACGGAGAAGAACCCTGCATTTATAAGTGGGCTAATGGTCCAGCAGTAGTATTTCTTGTATTGTATGTGGATGACATTCTCTTAATTGGGAATGATGTCCCTGCATTACAGGGAATAAAGATTTGGCTATCGTCACAGTTCTCCATGAAGGATTTGGGAGAAGCATCCTACATCCTAGGGATGAGGATCTATAGGGATAGATCCAAAAAGTTGCTTGGCTTATCCCAGTCCACGTACATTGATACTATGCTGAAAAGGTTCAGCATGGAAAATTCCAAGAAAGGCTATCTACCGATAGGCCATGGAATTTCTCTCTCGAAGAGGGATTGTCCGACAACACCTCAAGAGAGAGAGCGTATGGGTAGGATTCCATATGCTTCGACAGTGGGATCTATCATGTACGCCATGACATGTACACGACCAGATGTGGCATACTCACTAGGGGTAGTGAGTAGATACCAATCTGATCCAGGAGAGAATCACTGGAAGGTTGTTAAAACCATCCTGAAGTATTTAAGAAATACTAAGGACCAGTGGCTTATATATGGTGAATCAGACTTGAGACTTATAGGGTTTACAGACTCTAGTTTCCAGTCTGATCGTGATGATAGCAAGAGTGTGTCAGGATTTATTTTTACCCTTGATGGTGGGGCTGTCTGCTGGAAGAGTTCCAAGCAGCACACTGTGGCTGATTCAGTATGCGAGGCGGAGTATATTGCTGCATCAGATGCTGCCAAAGAAGCGGTGTGGCTGAGAAAATTCATCATCGAGCTCGGAGTAGCACCCTCCCTTGTTGGTCCAGTTCTGCTCTACTGCGACAGCTCTGGAGCCATTGCTCAGGCGAAGGAACCAAAGGCACACCAGCGGACGAAGCATATTCTGCGCCGCTACCATCTCATCCAGGAGATCGTGGATCGAGGTGACGTCGACCTTCAGAAGATCGATGGGAAGGAGAACCTGGCCGACCCATTCACTAAAGTCATTGCGGTGAAGGAGTTCAACGACTACAAGTCGAAGATGGGTATTAGATACTGCACCGATAGGCTTTAGGCCAAGTGGGAGATTGTTGGGAATAGTGTCCCAAAGCCAATCGTCAGCTTGTTGACGGTTGTGCTCCTTTTGTATTAGTATATGAATTATAAATAAATAAAAGTTATTTTGGTATTTTTTCATCACAAATGTTTCATCTTCTAATGAACTCCTGTGTTGTGGTGAAGTCCTTAGGACTATTTAGACTCGACAAAGGAGGATTTGTCGCTTAGTCCTTAAACATGTTCGCGACCAAATGATACGTTGTTACCAAGGATGACAACATTTATCGAGCATAGGTCATTGTGTGCCATATGGGTTGGTTGTCTTCATAACCAAAGAGTGTGGAGACACTGGTATGGCATACAGGTGAGATGTAATGGTACATCTGCACTGAACGTAACCAACTCCGGAGCTATTTCTGCTGTTAAGATTTGCTCCGATGGGATATGGGTATAAATGTCCCTCCGACCTGAGACCGCCACGGTGACTTGCAAGCAACTCACTGCACTTAGGCACTGGACTACCTGAATTTCTAATTCAGTGACGGAAGGTTGCTGGGTGTAGTCAAGTACTTGACTTGTCAGTGCGTGTGTCAAGATGGGATTGACCACTCCAGTTTAGGAGCTGTGTACAGTCATGTTTCAATTTAGCAAAACCTTGGCCAGGGTAGTCCTAGTGAGGAGTCACAGGACTAATTGAGTTAAGCACGATTCGGATGATATCATCAGGGTTGACAGTTTAACCCTGAGTCATCCTAAACACAGGGGTCAAAAGGGATGAATTATACGGTAACCATATTCACGTAGGTTCTGAATGTTGCGATTGTGATTATTCGACCTATCCGGTCGTCGGGTACCATTGCTAGATGGTCACTTCGATTAGTACAGAAATTGGTTCCTGTGCCACCGGCTTAGGTTCGAACCTGCGGGGTCACACACATTAGAGGTTCCTTTCTGATCTGATGGCTGATTATGAGTCTTATCTATCTGGGACTCTATGATTGAGAATTAGGATTCTCTAATCATGAGTTCCACACATTTTGGGTACCGGGGTCAAAATTTTGAATTTCAAATTTTGAATTTGAAATTTGAACTCTTTGATCAGGGTTTCATATCGATGGTCTCTGATGCCTGATTGCCCATCAGATTTGGGCTCAATATTTATGAGAGATTTAATTAGTGATTTAATCACTAATTAACTCGATTTGATTAAGTAATTATTTTTGGATCAAGTCCAATTGAATTGGATTCAGTTTGGATTGACCCGATTAGGTTAAATGTTGACCTAATCGCTAAGGTGGTTTAGTCCCTGATTTGATCAGGGGTTAGGTTTAGTTAATTCCTGATTTGATTAGAATTTTATTAAGCCTAATTAAGCCTAATTATGTTGGGTTTAATTTGGTCTAATTGTGCTCAACCTATTTTAAACTAGGTTGGCTCAATTTGAATCAAACCACCTTGTTTTAAATTCCCTGCGTCACCCAACTTCCTTGCACCCATTTGAATTCATGAGAAGAAACTTCTCATGAAATTTTTCTCACGTAAAACCCTTTCCCACATCCTCATTTGTGCACCATATGGATGGATAAATTAATTAGTTAGCCATTCTAATTCAAAGCATGTTTGAATTTGAATGGATAACTTATCACTTGCCCTTTCATCCTTATCCATTTTGTGCGCCACATTACTTACACGAGAAAAGGTTTCTCGTGAAACTTTTCCACGCACAAAGAGCCACGCCCCTTCTCTTCTCACATCCAAAAGGATAGGGATAAGTTGGTTTTCGTTTGAATTCAAATTTGATTTGAATTCAAATGTGTAACCTCTTGCTTTATCCTCTCACGCGGATAAGACACGTTTGACGTTGTTTTAAAAAGAGGAGAAAGGTGGGACGTGCGTAGAAAAAAAAGGAGAGAAACTTTGGGGCGTGAGGAAGGCTTCTGCGCAAGGTGAAGGTCCAAAACCTTTCGAGAGAAAAAGAAAGAAAAGAGAGAAAATTGGGTGCAGGGTTTTTGGTGTGTACCCTAGGGTTTCTACTTAGGGTTCGGGAAGTGAGATTGGTGTGCCACGAGTGTCGTGAGTCCACCAAATTTCAGAGAGAGATCCATCAGCCTCTCAAGTAACTGTGCAGATGATCCGGAGCATCCGAGAAGTCAGCACACATCGATCGAAGGAGTTCGATCAACATCTGCCATCAAAAGGGTGAAATCATGAACTAGCATTCGTGAGGAGCTGATCAGACGGGAGCTTCGTGTGGACGATCCGCAGAGGCCAGATAGTTGGGTGGCTATGATGTGATGATCAGAGCCCTCTGACGATGATCAGATTGCGGTGATCGACTACCCGCAAAAGGTGATGTGTTCTGAACACAGTACTGTAAAACGTTTACTGATTCAAATTTGAATTTCAAATTTAAATGCATGCTGTTGTATCATATTTAGATCCTAATGTAGGGTTAATTAGTATTAATTAATGAGATTAATTCATAATTCCACTATAAAATAGTAATTTTGAAAAAGTTTTAAAATTACCATTTTGCCCCTGCACTAAATTTTTGCTTCAAGTTTGACTATCCATGCTCAAGTATTGGGTTCGCAATCCTAGACGTGGTAGATTAGATCTATTACTAAATATTATTTTTGGTTCACATGCTTGTCATTTTAGATTCAGATTTTTATGCATATAAATTCATATCATCGATTAATTTATAAAAATTTTAAGATCAGATCTTATGTATATATTTATAGATTAAATAGTTTAATCTAATATTTTTTTGCTGAAAATTTTTTGAAATATATGTATGAAATCCCTGCGCATCCCAACACTAAGGACTTTCATCATAACACTGCAATTCAAAATAGAAGATGCACAAGCTTATGATGAAAAATTATCAAATAATATTTTATTAATAATTAATTTATATATAATTACATCAATTAATGCATTCGTCAACAGGCTGACAATTGACTTTGGAACACAATTCTCAACAAACAAAGTCATAGCCTCCCATTAAGTTGTGTGATAATGGATCCATTAGTTTTATGATCATTGAATGTCCAAAGGTCTGATGCTCATCTTCTATTAGAATTATCATTCATAATATGATGACTCAATTGTGTCTCTCTGATGGTGGTCAGATTGGTCAGTCAAAGTTAGGCCTAATCATTTGTTAGTTAGATTTCTGAGTATAGTCATGTTAAAGTTGGAC
This sequence comes from Elaeis guineensis, assembly GCF_000442705.2. Taxonomy (NCBI): domain Eukaryota; kingdom Viridiplantae; phylum Streptophyta; class Magnoliopsida; order Arecales; family Arecaceae; genus Elaeis; species Elaeis guineensis. The sequence goes on along the minus strand of NC_026006.2, from coordinate 33,556,893 downwards.
CTAACTAGACTTTTCAGTAGAGGTCAAAGTCTACTGACTAGATTTTTGGGGCAAAATTAATTACTCAAAATTGATTGAAAAAATAATTGATTAAAAACTTACCTATAAATGCACATGGATGGGTCGGCCAAAGTCAGACCCATGTGCAGTCCGTGTTGATTTTAGTACCCACTAAAGAATTAAAATAATTCTTCGAATTAGATGTAGAGGCTATTGATTCATATAAAATAATGAGAGAACCTTTAGACTAAAGTCTAAATCTTTAGGCTTAATTAATTCATATACATAAAGATCTTGTATTTTTCTTTTGGTTATGGCTAGTAGTCCGTTGCTCCGTTCACTGTTTGACAGTGATAAGCTTATAGGATCCAACTTTAATAATTAGTATCGAATATTGTAAATAGTTCTAGAGCATGAATGGATCCTGTATATCATTATAAATCTAGTACTTGATGTTCCCATACCCAATGCATGTGATGCGATCAGATGCACTTATCAAAAGTAGCTAAATGATTGAATCATGATGCGGTGCATTATGAGGGTGAAAGAAACCGTAGGGGATTTCATGCACGAATTTCAAAATTTTTTTAAAATAAATTATAGTGGAATGCAACTAGATTAAGCATATTAATCAAATATGCATATGATCTAATCATAAAATCAATCTACTCTAGGATCTATGAGATGATATATGATACATATAGAATCTGAAATAAAAATCAGTAAGCATGGATGTTTGCAGTAGATCAAATCTACCTCTATTTGAGTTCAAAACTTGATATCTGAGTATAGATCGATGATCGTTGCTACTGATGAACGTAGTAAAGAGGTCCTTGCTAGTTGCTCATAACTGCACAGGATGTTCGACCTCTATGAGAAGTCTACTCGAAGCCCCGACCTGATCAGCCTCCTCGAGAGTGCTAGCTCACATGAAGACCATCTTGCTGGATGATCTTGATCCTTCCTTCAAATCTCTTGAACACTTCTAGAGGTTGAAGAAGGACATCTAGAGGTGATTTGGTGGAGGAAAAAAATATGGAGAGGAGACACTCTTCTCTTATTTTCTCTCTTCCCAAACCCTAGTTGGATCCCTAGTTTTTTTTTTGATGCTATGAAGCCAACCACACGAGATCTCATGCCCTCCCAATTTTTTCTTTTCCACGATGAACCAATTTCACCGACCCCTCTATTGTTTTTCATCATGAATTTTTTTAGATATCTCATATCTCTTTTCTCAGATATCTCATATAGGTTAACCATTAATTAAATTGATGATTACACTCTAGAATGATTCTCAATCATTGATCAACCATATAATTAGTCAGTAACTTCTTTTGAGTACAATTCCATAGGTTCGAACCTATGCTGGTAGGATAGAAATAAATTTTTGAACTAATTGATGTAACCATCTAACAATGAGATCTGATGTCCGGATAGGTCGAATAATTACAAAGTAACATTCAAGAACCTACCGAAATATGGCTACTATATAATTCATTCTTTTGATCCTAATGCTCAAGATGACCTAGGATTTAACTGTCAATCTTGAAATAGTCATCCACATTATATTTCAATATTTCAAATCCATCACATGGATTATGCAAGTCTAGATTTTATTAAATTAAAATATAGTGATGCATTAACTCCTATAATCTGGAGGGGTCAATTCCATCTTGACTTACATACTGACTACTACAAGTATTTGATTGTACCCAAAAATTTTTCATCATTGAATTAGAAATTTAGATAGTCTGGTACCAAAGCACAATGAGTTGCTTGTAAGTCACTATGGTGATCTTAGGATGGAGGGATACTTATCCCCATATCCTTCGCAAGCTACTTTTTTGACAAATAGTGCTCCGTAATTGATCACGTTCAATGAGACATACTCCTATATCTCACTTGTATACTATATCAGTGTCTCTACACCACTTGGTTACGGAGACAATCAATGCATATGGTGCACAATGATCTATACCTAATAATCGCTATCATCCTAGTAATAGCATATCGTTTGATCGTTAATTAGTTTAAAGATCATAAATAAATCCTCTTTTACTGATCAAAAGTGATCCTAAGGACTTCATCACAACACAGGAGCTCTAAAGAAGATGTATCCTTGTGATGAATAAGTCAAATAACTTTTATTAATAATCAATTCATATATATTTATAATTAGTACAATCATCAAATGATTGACTTTAGGATACAATTTCCAACAACTTTCACTTGAATTGAAGCCAATCAATATAGTACCTTATACCCATCTTCGAATTATGATTTTCAAACTCCTGAATCTGAGGTTTTAGTAAATGAGTCGGCTAGATTCTCTTTTCTATCAATTTTCTAAAGCTCGATAATACCTCGATCCACGATCTCTCAGATAAAGTGGTAGCGATGCAAAATCTACTTGGTAAACTAATGAAACTTTAGATCCTTGGCTTGAGCTATGTTTCCAGTGCTATACAATATAGTAGGACCATCATTGGAGGGTGCTTTGAAGAAAAAAAATTCATCTGATCGCATCAGATGCTAATAGGAAAGAATAGATTAGTAATTAAAATTTTTCATAATGTTTATGAATTCTCACCTTAATTCATAGTGGAAAAAGATCAAGATTGAAAAAGCTCTTCAATCAATATGCTTCACGAGATCCAGATGCATGGATCTTCAACTTCGTGTGCATGCCATACTCTGTAGAAGAGAGGGATGAACGTCTTCTTTGGAGAAGAAGGAGAAGAACCCTTGAGATCTGATCTCAAGATCTTGAAACAACCCACATGCCACCACAAAGGGAGGAAGAATGCCAGAGAAGAGAGATGCCCAGTGAGAGGTGATGCCCAAGGAGATGGGATGCCCAAGCCTTTCTTACGCCTAGATTGGTTGATTGATTCCTTGTTTCTCTTCGCACACCTCTCTTTAAATAGGCAAGAGGTCCTAGATCAAATCAAACTCTTTTAGGTACTAGGTAAAGGACTCTCTATATTTGAATCAAACCCAAACTCCCTAAAGCACTAGGAATTCTAAACCATGTAGGAGAGGCACCAACTTATGCCTCCCTTCATTGTGCCGCATGCCCAAGTGGAGGGGGCTGCTTTCAACCCCTTTCCAACCACCTTGGTCGGCCAACATGGTGAGAGAATGGCTGAAAAAAGTGGCTAAGTGCACCAAATCAGATTTGGTTCAAATTTAGATCAATTCGAATCCAATTCGAATCTGATTCAAACCAATTTTGAGAAGGTTACTAATTCTAATCCAATTAGGATTCTTATCCAAGTCCAACTTGATAAATTAATTCAATCATACCTTAATAAAATAAAATTTAATAGAATTAGATCTGATCTAAAGTAATTAAAACTCAGATCAAATTTTTCATAATCGCTTGGATTATTAATTTGATTTAATTCATCTTCGAAATCAAATCCGCACCTCATATGTAGTGGTAGCTGAACATAGTCATTGTTTAATTCTATATGACGTACAACTTAATTCTTAATTAAGTTAATCTATATGTTCAATCAAGTCTCATACTTTCAAATCAAGCATATAAATTTTCAGTCAATTTTTTTCTATATTGTTTGACTTTTGTGTGCAACTCCATAGATTCGAATCCTAAGCCGGTAGCATAAGAACTCCTTTCTATACTAATCGAAGTGACCATCTAGCAATGATATTTAACATCTAGATAGATTGAATAATTGCAAAGTAATATTCAAGAATCTTGAAATATAGTTACTACATAATTCATCCCTTTGATCCTAATGCTCAAGATGACCTAAGGTTTAATTGTCAATCCTAAAACAGTCATCCACATCATATTTCAACCTTTCAAATCCAGCACATGATTACCCTAGTCAAGATTTTACTAAACCAAAATACAGTGATGCATTAACTCTTATAATTTAGAGGGATCAATCCCATCTTGATCCACACACAAACTTCACAAGTACTTGACTGTAGCCAGTAGCCTTTCGTCACTGTATTATAAATATAGGTAGTCCAGCATCAAAGTACAGTGAGTTGCTTGCAAGTCACTATAATGATTTCACGTTTGAGAGACATTTATGTCCATATGTTTCGTGAGTTGCTCTTGACAGTAGAGCACTCAGTAGGTGAGTCACTTGTTCAGTGATGATGTACTCATATATCTCACCTGTATGTCATACCAGTGCCTCCACACTCCTTGGTTACGAAGACAACCAACCTATATGGCACACAATGACCTACACTCGATAAACATCATCATCCTATTAATGACATATTATTTGGTCACGAACATGTTTAAGAACTATTTAATAAATCCTTCTTTATCGATCATAATATAGTTCCAAGGACTCCATCATAATATAAAAGTTCTAATAAAAAAGATGTACATCTTGTGATAAAAAAATCAAAATTATTTTTATTCATTGATCAATAATTTATATATAAAATTTAATTATTTATAATAAGTCAATTGATTTTAGGACATAATTTTCAACAACTTTCACTTTGACTAAAGCCAATCAGGGCAGTATCTTATACCCATCTTCCACTTATGATCATCGAGCTCTTTGATCCCGAGAGCTTTAGTGAAGAGGTCGGCCAGATTTTCTTTTCTGTCAATCTTTTGTAGCTCGATGTCATCTCGATCCATGATTTTATGAACAAGATGATAGCATTACAGAATATGTTTTGTTCTATGATGGAACTTGGTCTCCTTTGCTTGTGCGATGGCTCCAATACTATCACAATATAGTAAACTGGACCATCAAAAAAGAGAACCACTCTAAGTTTATTGATGAACTTGTTCAACCAAACAGCCTTTCTTGAGCATCAGATGCTGCAACATATTTCGCTTCGCATATTGAGTCAGCCACTGTATGTTGCTTGAAACTCTTTCAACAAATTTTTTCTCCATTCATGGTGAATACATAGCCTGACATGCTTTTACCGTCATCATAATCTAAGTAAAAATTAAAATTAGTATATCCCATAAGTTTCAAGTCAGTGTCTCCATAGATAAGCCATTGATCCTTAGTATTTCTTAAATACTTAAGGATTGTCTTCACAATCTTCCAATGATTCTCTTTCAGATCAGACTGGTACCTACTCACTACTCCTAGTGAATAGGTCACATCCAGTCTCGTACACATCATGACGTACATGATAGATCTCACTGTTGAAGTATATGGAATTCTACTTATATGCTCTCTCTCTTGAGGGATTATCGGATAATCCTTCTTAGAGAAAAAAATCTTTTGGCCTATCGGTAGATAGCTCTTTTTAAAATTCTTCATGCTAAACTGTTTCAGCATGATATCGATGTACGTGGATTGAGACAATCCAAGCAACCTTCTAGATCTATCTCTATAGATCTTCATCCCTAGGATGTAGGATGCTTCTCTCAAATCCTTTATGGAGAACTATGATGATAGCCATAGCTTTACACTTTGCAAAGCTGAAATATTATTTTCTATTAATGGTATGTCATCTACATATAGTATAAGAAAGATGACTACATAATTGTTAGCTCACTTGTAGATACAAGGTTCTTCTCCATTCCTAACGAAGCCATACATTTTGATCATCTTATCAAAATGCATGTTCCAACTCTTAGATGCTTGCTTTAGTCTATAGATGGATCTATTTAGCTTACATACTTTAGATTCATCTAAAGATGTGAATCCTTCAGGCTGTATCGTATACACCTCTTCTTCCAGCTCCCCATTAAGAAAAGTGGTTTCAACATCTATTTGTCAGATCTCAAAATCTAAGTGTGCTACTATCGCAAGCATGATCTGGATAGACTTGAGCATTGTTATAGGAGAGAACTTCTCATCATAGTCAATATCATAATGCTGATAGTATCCCTTGACAACTAAACAGACTTTATAGGTCTCCACCTTCTCATCCGCTCCACTTTTCTTCTTGAAAATCTATTTACACCCTATGAATTTAATCCCTTCGGGTGGATCAACTAGTATCCATACACCATTGATCTTCATGGGCTCTATCTCAAATTTTATGGCATCAAAGCATTTCTATAAGTTGGATCTTTGTATAGCATCCATGTAGGTGATTAGATCCTCATCATTCTCATCTAGTTCAACAGGATCACCATCTCAAATTAAAAAATCTAGTATCTGTCTGATTGATGTGATACTCTATCGGACCTCCTAAATAGCACCTCTATAGGCTTTGAATTTAATTCTCCAACCAAATCTGATTTTGTATGTGTCAGTATTTCTACCTCACAAACTTCACTAAGTTTGATTTTAGTGGCATTAGTTTCTTTCTCAAGAAATTTTTTTTCTAAAAAGACTGCTCTGTTAATGATGAACACCTTTTATTCTTCAGTGAGGTAGAAGTAGGACCCTTTAGTTTCCTTTGGGTATCCTACGAAGAAGCATTTATATGATCTAGGTCCAAGCTTGTTTGTTTTTAAACGCTTGACATAAGCCGGACTTTTTCAAACCCTAAAGTGTGAGAGCACCGGCTTACGCACTGACTATATCTCATATAGTGTTTTATTTACAGACTTGCTTAGGACCTTATTAATTATGTGCAGGCAGTTTCAAGAGTATATCCCCATAAGGAGATTGGCAAAGTTGCAAAGCTCATCACGGATTGAACTATGTCTAACAATGTTCAATTCCTCCTTTCTGACACTCCATTAATTATGGTATTTCAGAAGAGGTACATTATGAGAGAATCTTATTTTCTTCTCAATATGTCAGAAAATCACTGGTGAGGTATTCACCTCCTTGATCTAATTGAAGAGTTTTAATACTCTTCTCAATCTATTTTTCTACTTCACTATGAAATCATTTGAACATTTCAAATGATTCGAATTTGTGCTTCATAAAGTAAACGTACCCATACCTCGATAGATCTTTAGTAAATATAATGAAGTGATAATATCCTCCTCAGACACCTATATTCATAGGTCCTCATATATTAGTATGCACTAGACCTAGAACATCACTGGCTCGCTTACCTTTTTTCTTAAAAAGTGACTTGATCATCTTACCAAGAAGACAGGATTCACAGATGGATAATGATTCACAATCATTAATTTTAAGAACACCCTCAATTAATCTGTCTATCCTGTTCTTATTCACATGACCCAGCCTACAATGCCAAAGATAAGAATTGCTGACATTATCTATCATAGGGTATTTGTTTGATGTGTACATTACACCAACAGGCTATGATAGTAAGTATATACGATATTTCAATGGTCCTCATATGATTTTAGTATCATTCATAATGATATCACAAAAATCATCTTTTATTAAAAATTTAAAATCGAGTTGGGCCAAAAGACTTACAGAGATGACATTCATCATAAAAGAAGGATAATAATGACACTCATCTAATATAACACTACTGGACTCAAAAATAAGCTGTATAGTTCCTAAAGCTAGAACTGCAACAAAGCTTCTATCTCTAATGTTCAAGAATCGCTCACCTTCTCTAAACTTTCTACTGACTTGTAGTCTCTGCAACGAATTGCAAACATTAATTAAATTTTCGATATCCAATATTCAAGTAGTAGTATCAAAAATAGAGATATTACAAGGAGTTATCATATAAGTACCTTGTTAATTAATAGATTACCTATTTCTCTAGTTCTTTGGTTTGTTTGGGTCAAGGGAAGCTATTCATGTAGGACAGTTTTCTTTCAATGACCTAGCTTCTTACAAAAGAAGTATTTTGCCTGGCTCTTGTCGACTTTTGACTTCTTGTTCTGCTTCGACTTTGAATCGACAGCATGAACCTTTTGCACCTTCTTCTTCTTTTTTCTCTTGGAGGAATGATGACCTACAGATGATCCTTCCACAATATGCACTGACACCTTCTGAAGCTGATGGTCTTTCTCGAATGTCTGTAGTAATCCTAGCAAACTATGGTAGTTCACTGCAGGCTTGGTCATTCTATAATAACCCAAGAAGGATAGATAGGACTTCGATATTGAGTTTAATATAGCATCCTTGTCCAACTGTTCATGAATGAAAAAAAAATCAAGTTTGCTTAGACATTCAATCTACTCAATCATGTCCCTCAATACATGATCGATGACCGATGCCCCTTCTCGCATACGAGTATTGAACACAGTGCAGGAGGTCTTGTGTCTCTTAGCATCCTCAGGGGTGCTGAAGGAGTCATTCTACAATTGAATCATTTTCTCGGATTGCACATCCTCAAACTTACGGTTAAGTTCATCATTCATAGCTGCCTTCATTATGCAATGCACTATCGTACAGTCATTGGGCCACTTCACATAAGTGTTTCTTACTGCACGGGGTGCGTTGGCAGCAGGTTCTTCGGGTGTAAGATCCGTAAGCATGTATAGGATCCTTTCATACTCCAGGATGATCTTTAGCTTTCGGTACCAGCTATCAAAATTTGATTCAGTAAGCTTGTTGCTATCTAACAGCGATCAGAGCGATAATGTGTTAGCCATAGCTAGAAAGAAAATAAAAAACTATTAGTATATAAATTATTTTAATCCTAAAGATATAGACTTTAGTTTAAAGATCTTTCTAATATTTTATATAAATTGATAGCCTCTACCTCCAATTCAAAGAATTACATTAATCCCTTAGTGGATAGTAGAATCTACACAGACTGTATTCGGGTCCGAGTGTGACTCGGCCAACCCTAGTGCATCCATGGGTAGGTTCTTAACTAATTATTTCATCAAAAAGTTTCCAGCAATTAGATTTTACCCCAGACATCTCTTCAGCAGACGTGTAGCACCTCCACTGAAAATTCTGGTTAGGTCAACCATTAACATGACTACATCAAGTGCATCCAACAAATGAATGTTCAGGTTCGAGTGTGGCTCGACCAACCTGACCATTGATTTGAAGGGCACAATAAGGTGATCATATGATGAATGATAATTTTAATACCTAATAGACACCAGGTGTGTGGCATCTGCAATATCTATTTAGAATATTGAATGCATTATCATGCACCTTAATGGGAAGCTATGAACTAGTTATCTTTGTAACTGTATCATTTTAATGATCTAATAATTTTGATGATTTGTTTAATGATTTGAGAATAGAAGAAGAGATTAATCAGTGAGTCATAAGTCCTCCCACTGATTTCATCAAGTTATGAAGAAGACTTGATACAATCTGATCTAAAAAAACCTAAATCAGTCACACTGATCTACCTTAATGGCATGGGTCAGTTAGAATCAATTAGTGACCTAATCAAAACATGATCTACCGAATTGGCTAAGTAAGCAAGATTGATGGGAGGGTCAGTCTTGGCTTGTCTTAGACACCATCGAAATGGTCAGGTAAGCAGACTATCAATTAAAAATCACAGATCAAATTGCCATGCAATATTGTCAAACTTATCTTAGACACCAATTGGTGGATTAGTTTCAATTCAGTCAGTTGAAGGACTTAGGCTAAACCATTAAGCCATGATCATATTCTAATTGGTATGGTCAAAAATATGGACTTGATCAAGCTACAACTATTGAGATTGATCTAAAAAAATTCTGACCTAATCTAGTTCAACTTTTGATTAGATTTAATCAATTTTTCTATGTAGTCTATATTTATTTCAAACTCTAGGTCTAACCCTGTTAAATGATCTGATTCGTGCTAACTCATTGCCCATCGATTTATGAAATATCTTAAGATCTTTAATTCTCAAATTTAGATTCTTTTAAAAAAAATTAATTTTAAATTAAGTATGTGAAATGTATGTTTTAGTTTGTAGAACTATTTCACTAAGATTTCAAGTGAAGCATACCACATATTTCAAATCAAAATTTAATTTTTAAATCTATGTTTAACAATTAAACATGTATCAATTTCTTGCATACATCATATGTATCATAGAAAATTTAAATTTCTACATCATATATAATATACAATTCATATCATAAAATCTAATTTTTATATCTAAATTTATTTTATTAAAATTATAATTAATCATAAATTATTTTATATCTAATCTAAATATATTTATGATCAAAATAATTTAAATTTTTTTTTTACTGTTCTTCATCATGAGACTTGATCACAATGGCACCCTTATATTGTTGGAAAATATATCCCAAAATCAATCATCATCCTATTGACTGTTGTGCTATTTGATGTAATTGTATATGAATTAATTAATAAAATATTTATTTGATAATTTTTATCATAAGCTTGTACATCTATATCAAACTTCTGTATTATGATAAAAGTTCTAAGGACTATTTTAAATCGATAAAGGAGGATTCATCGTTTAGTCCTTAAATAAGTTTGTGACCAAATAATATGCTATTACTAGGATGATAGACATATCAAGTATAGGTCATTGTATGCCATATAGATTGGTTATCCTCTTAACCAATGAGCGTAGAGATGTTGGTATGGTATGCAGGTGAAATATAAGAGTACATTTCACTGAACGTGACCAATTCTGAAGTACTCTACTGTCAAGAGTCACTCTGAAGGGATATGGATATAAGTGTCCCTTCGACTTTAGATCACCACGGTAACATGCAAGCAACTCACTGTGCTTTGGTGCCAGACTATCTGAATTTTTAATTCAAGATTAAAAAATTTTTGGGCACAGTCAAGTACCTGTGAAGTCGGTGCGTGAGTCAAGATAAAATTGACCACTCCAAGAGATTGGAGAGAATGCTTTGTATCTCAATTTAGTAAGACCTTGACCAGGACAATCCTTGTGAGGATTCATAGGATTTATCAGGTTGAGACATATAATGGATGTACTGCTAAGAGTTGACAGTTTAAACTTTAAGTCATCCTAGCATCAAGGGTCAAAGGGATAAATTATATGGTAACTATATTCAAATAGATTCTTGAGTGTTGCTTTGTATACATTCGGCCTATGCAAACGTCGGGTATCATTGCTAGATGGTTATTTCGATTGGCATAAGAATCAATTCTTATGCTACCGACTTATGTTTGAACCTAAAAGGTCACACACATTAGAAGTTTCTCTCCGATTACATAATTAATTTGAAGAGTCCCAGTGGATGGACACTCTGCTGAAGAGTCCCACTGGATGGGGACTCTAGAGAAGAGTCCCACTAGACTTAGACTCTATCATTAATGAAGGATTAATTAATGATTAGATCACTAATTAGCTCAATTTGATTGGACATTAAAGTCTGGATCAAGTTTGATTGAATTAGATTCAATCAGGTCAAGTCTGATTAGGTGACCTAATCGGTAAGGGAAAAATGATCCAGATTTGATCAGATCTATGGCTTAATTAATTTATTAATTTGATCAAATTTAATTAAGATTATAGGAGCTTAATTAGATTAGTTTTATCATATTTTATTTGGATCTAATTGGATTGGATTTGAAAGAAATCTAATTGGTTAAAACCTAGAGTCCCAAATGAGTGGGACTCTCTCCCTTGCACCACCTAAATTGTCTCACACATTCTCTCATCGCATAAAATTAGTGTGTGTGAGACAATCAAAAAATAACCTTTCTTTTATCACCCATTATGGATAGAAATTAGTTAGTTTTGATTTGTGTTGGTGCAGAATTCTACCGACGCCGAAGAAGCTGGAGTTGAGGAGATCGCGTCCGCCGTCGGGACTTGCAAGGGAAGTCTAAACTAGAGGTGGGGGTGCTCCGACAAGACCCTCTGATGCTCAAATCAGTACTCTGCCTCAAAAGAAATGGAGCACTCAAATGGAATTTTAACAAAGTTTCGAGATAGAGTTTTGAGCTTAGAAAAGAACGTATCTGGGGGTCCCTTTTTATAGATGGAGAGCGTAACTGGTTGACAGTGACATCTGTAACTACCTGATAGTGGGCCGTTCGGGGCCATGCGGAGTTTGTTACGGAGAGTAGTGGCGTCAGTGGGCCGTTCAGAGCCACGTGGAGTTTGTTGTGGAGAGTGGAGTGGTGTCCATTGTCGCGACTTGCCAGAGAGTGGTGGGGCCATATGGAATCTGTTACAGAGAGTGGAGTGGGGTAGTGGCCATTGTCGTGACTTGCCAGAGAGTTTGGACCTGACGGTTGAAGCTCAGCTGGGACGTCTGATGGAGCAGAATGGCTCTCTGTCTTTACAATCTAAGAAAAGCTCGGATATTTCTGAGATTGCTGACGAGTCCACTGTTGTCGGGTGTCTTGGGCGCTGATGCTACAGGCGAAAGTCATCTGCTATAGAAGCTCGGACGGAGACTTTCTGTTGGAAAAATTCGATAAGAGTTCGATTGCTAGAGGAGTCCATCTAGAATTTGCCGGATGTAGAAGCTCGTCTGAGGACTGTTCATCGAAGAGGTCTGGTTTCATGAGAAATCTGACAAAAGATCGATCGACAGTGGAGTTCGGATGGTGCTATGGAGGTTCGTCCGTTGGAGGAGTCTCGAGGACACTAGATAAGGTCGAACGTTGGAGGAGTCCGAGATTCAATTCTATTGTAAAAGTTCGGACGAAGTCCGACTCTTGTAGGAGTCTGAAAGGAGGCCACTTATTGTAGAAGTTCGAATGAAGATCGATTGTCGTGGAGGCTCGGATGGAGATTTCTTATTGTAGAAGCTCGGAGTAGAGATCCGGCTGACGGAGCCCATCTGTTGTAGGAATTCGTCTGGAATTCATCCACTGTAGAAGTTCGGCTGGGATCCGGCGCTCGTAGGAGCTCGGATGAAATCTGGAAGGCGGTCGATCATCGTAGAAACTTGGATGGAGTCTGGTTACTGTAGAAGTCCTGTTGTTGGAGAAGCTCGAACATTGATGAAGCCCGAAAGAAGTTTGGAGTAAAGTCATTTGTGGTTGAAAGAAGTCTGGAAGAGATTCGAAGAATAGTCGATCACTGTAGAAAATCGAATGATAGTGAAGCTCAGAAAGTGTTTGGAGAAGCCCGATAGACAAATGGAGAAGCTCATTATCGAAGAAATCTGGATGGTATTATGGAAGCTCGGATGGTCGGGGGAGTTCAGAAAGACGTCGCATAAGGTCGGAAGCCGGAAGAGCCCTGGAAGGATCGGCCTTTTACGAACTTCGGCTGGGGTTATTTTATACCCAACACCAGTCCCCCTACTTTCGAGTTTGGGTTCTGAATGAAGGAAGTATAGAGAAATTTTTATAGCCGAAGTTGCCTCCTTCAATTTTCTACTCGATTGTTTCCAGATATTTTGGCATTTGGCATGCTGGCGCTGGAGCCTTTTCAAATCGAGACGATCCGAAAAGATTTTTTCAAAATTCTCGCTGGAGCATTGCTCTAGATATGGCACAATAATGATTCTATCAGTTGTCAGCCATCTTTAGCTGCCTGCCATGATGAGTGGGCCACGCGATGGTTATAGATCGGCCAGAGAAAATTTGCAGTCATTATTGCATCGGACCCCGTCGCCTATTTAAACCCGCCTCCCTCCTTCAGGGGTCTCACTTTATCTGGGAGTTTCTTCGGTCCCTCCTTCTTCCTGAGAGTTTCGTTCTTCCCCAGCGTCCTTCTCGACCTTAGGCATTCTTCGAGTCATCCCTATCTCTGCATCCTGCCTCCTTCAGACCAGCCTAGGTTAGTTCCAGAACTCTCCCTTTTTTTGTGGCTCTGTTTCTAAGCTATGTCGATCTTCTTTCATTGCAGATATGGACGCGAATGTGGCTCGGGTGTTAGCCAAGAGTCTCAAGGCCCACAAGAGGAAAGGTGCTGCAACTTCTGGGTCAGCGAAGAAGACGAGGGTAGAAGAGACAGATCCGACCGTGCTTCACCTTGATCGCCCAGAGCCCGTGCTTGTGGTACATCTTCGACTGTGAGTACTTCCTGATCTCGCAAAAAAGGGAAGCAGAAGGGGGACTGGAAGAAGAAGTTAAGTACTTAAGGCAATCCTCGATGATGGCTGGAATCGAGAGTTCGAAGTCTGAAGAAGCCGAGCTTCCTTAGAGTTTTTTTACCTTTTATTCTATGTATTCCTTTCTTTTCTTGTTGCTTTTTTTTGGCCTTCAAAGGCTTTGTAATGCGCACTTTACTAATGAAATGAAAAGAAAATTTTTCATTACCTTGTCCATTCTTGCATTAAGTTGTCGTTTACCGAACTTCTTTTGTCTTCTGTCTTATTCGATGTCGATGTTGTTTGAAGATTTCTGGTCATCGCCGTATTGATTCGCCCTTAGGGACTGGAGATTTTCGACAAGGGTTTTCTTCCTCGTTGAGATGAGGTCTCTTGAACCTTGGATGTAGTTCATTTTTTTTTTATCTCTGGTGTAGCTCATCGCTTTTTCTTCTTTTTTTTGTGTTAGGGCGAGGGTTTTCCTTCTGCTCCTAACAGGATTATAGGGATATAGAGGAGTTGCTGAGGGGCTTTTCCCTTCATCCGATCTCAAACGATCAAATCTTCGTTTGTGTCAGGATGAGGTTCTCCTCCTATTTCTGACACAATCAATTTCAGCTCATGTTAGGATGAGGTCTTCCTCCTGTTCCTAACTGGGCTGCGGGGGCACATAAGGGCCGTTGCAAGGGTCTCTCCCCCCGTCTGGTCTCTAAATAATCGGGCCTTTGATTTTGCTCATGTTAGGATGAGGTTCTCCTTCTGTTTCTAACATGGTTGTGGGGGCACATAAGGGCCATTACAAGGGCCTCTCCCCCCATCCGGTCTCTAAATAATCGAACCTTCGACTTCGCTCATGTTAGGATGAGGTTCTCCTCCTGTTCCTAACATGGCTGTAGGAGTGCATAAGGGCCGTTGCAAGGGCCTCTTCCCCCATCCGATCTCTAAATAACTGATCTTTGACTTTGCTCATGTTAGGATGAGGTTCTCCTCCTGTTCCTAACATGGCTGTGGGGGCACATAAGGGCCGTTGTAAGGGCCTCTCCTCCTATCCGGTCTCTAAATAATCAGGCCTTCAACTTTGCTCATGTTAGGATGAAGTTCTCCTCCTATTTCTAACATGGCTGTGGAGGCGCATAAGGGCCATTGCAAGGGCCTCTCCCCCATCCGATCTCTAAATAATCGAACCTTCGTTTGTGTCGAGATGAGGTCCTCCTCTTGTTCCTGACATGCTTAGTTTCGATTGTCTGAAGAAGCTACTCCCTGTCGTTACAAGCTCATGCCAAAAGAAAAGATACGCGAATATGAAAGAAACTTTTATTTAAGACAAAGTTATTGGTAATACATTCGTAGATTTTTCGAATCCCATTATCGCGGAAGGTCTACTCCCCGTTGGGGTCCTCCAGAGATGGTGTTGATGATCTCGATTGGAGGCCGATCTTTAGGCTGTTCCTCCCTCCTTAGCAGCTTCGATTGTGGCAGAGCCCTCGACCGATCTTTCCTACCTTCAGATCGACGTCGAATAAATCTGTTGAGCTGACCTCATCTGATGAGCTCCTCGATCTCGTCTCAGAGCTAAATACACTCCTTTATGTCGTGGCCGTGGTCACAATGATAGAGGTAGAACTTGTTAGGGTTGCACTTTTCAGGGTGTGTGTGCATCCTTTCCAGCCTTGGCAGCTGCTCCCTGACCTCCATCAGCACTTGAGCTTTTGGAGCATTAAGGGGGGCGTAGCTGTGGAATCTTCCTGGGGGTGAGCTCCGTCGAACCCTGCGGTCCGGGCTCCTCTGCCTACGAGCTCGGGGGGGAGTTCAGACACGCTTGTGTCTGGGGGAAGTTCGAGAATGTGGCTGAGCTTCACTCGGCCCTTTTTCAACTACGAGCTTGCTGGAGTCACCCACCTGCCACTCCTTCGTGGCCTCCTCATCTTTCATCTTGAAGGCTTCCTCTGCTCTGGCATATCCTTCGGCCTGAGCCAACAAATCAGCGAAGTTCCTGGGATACTTCTTTTTCAGGGAGAACAGAAGATTGTTCTTTTGAAGACCGCTCTTCAGGGCGGCCATTGCAACTGATTGATCCAGATTTCGGACCTCCAACGCGGCAGCGTTAAAATGATTGACGTAAGTTCGGATGGATTCTTTCTCTTTTTGCTTGATGTTGATGAGGGACTCCGAACCTCTCCGAGGACGTCGGCTGTTGATGAAATGAGCAATGAACTGGTGGCTCATCTAATCAAAGGAGAAGATAGTACCCGGCTTCAGTGTCGAGTACTAATTTCTTGCTGCTCCCTTCAAGGTGGATGGGAAAGCCCGGCACAGGATGGCGTCTAGCGCGCCATGGAGCAGCATCATTATTCGAAAGGCCTCCAGGTGGTCAACCAGATCTGAGGTCCCGTCGTAGCTCTCGAATTGGGGGAGCTTGAAGTTTGGCGGGATTGGTTCCTGCATAATCATTTGAGAGAAAGGAGGGTCAGTACAGATATCCTCACCGTAAGCAGTGGGAGTATGACGGAGCTCTTCGATCCATCGATTCAACTCCTAGAATCTTTGATCCAGGAGGTCCTTTCGACCACGAGTCTCGAGGGTCTTCTGATAGAACGAAGGTAGGGACCCTCTAGGGGTGGAATCGTGATCGAACGGAGAGCTCTCTACCTTCTGCTTCCCTTTTTCGGGGAAGACAGGGCGACTGGCCCAAGTGGCCCGCCTGATCATCAGATTCTGGAACTCCGATGATGCTCTTTCCAGCCGCACTAATGCCTGCGACTGCTGCGGCTGCTGCTGCATGGCCTGCACTGCTTCGGTGAGACCCCTGACCTGTTGAACCAGCAAGTCGAACTGCTCCTTGCCGACTATCATTGCCGGAGGAGGAGGAGCCTGAAAAACTGGAGACGAGGTCAGAGCTTGTGGGTCTCATTGAGATCTGGCCGTGGAGGCCGTGGATCGCCTAGTGGATGCCTTTCGAGGAGGCATCAGGTGGAGATCTGGCAGGAGAAGAAGGAGAAAATATCGAAGAAGATGACCAAAGACAATCCCACTGAGTTCTCCTTTAAGAACAAGGGTATTACAAAGACACAGATGCCCTTCCTCTAGCGTCAATTCTGTTGGTGCAGAATTTCACCGACGTCGGAGAAGCTGGAGTCGAGGAGATCGCGTCCGCCACTGAAACCTGCAAGGAAAGTCTAAACCGAAGGTGGGGGTGCTCCAGCAAGACCCTCTGATGCTCAAGTCAGTACTCTGCCTCAACAGAAATGGAGCACTCGAATAGAATTTTAGCAGAGTTTCGAGATAGAGTTTTGAGCTTAGAGAAGAATGTATCTGGGGGTCCCTTTTTATAGATGGAGAGCGTAACTGGTTGACAGCGACGTCTATAACTATCTGGTAGTGAGCCGTTCGAGGCCACGCAGAGTTTGTTATGGAGAGTAGTGGCGTTAGTGGGCCGTTCAGAGCCACGTGGAGTTTGTTGTGGAGAGTGGAGTGGTGTCCGTTGTTGCGACTTGCCAGAGAGTGATGGGGCCACGTGGAATCTATTACAGAGAGTGGAGTGGGGTAGTGGCCATTGTCGTGACTTGTCATAGAGTTCAGGCCTGACGGTTGAAGCTTGGCTGGGATGTCTGATGGAGCAGAATGGCTCTCTGTCTTTGCAATCTAAGAGAAGCTCGGACATTTTTGAGGTTACTGATGAGTCCACTGTTGTCGGGTGCCTTGGGCGCTGATGCTGCAGGTGGAAGTCATCTATTTAGAAGCTCGGATGGAGACTTTCTATTGGAGAAGTCCGGTAAGAGTCTGATTGCTAGAGGAGTCTGTCTGAAATTTGCTTGATGTAGAAGCTCGTCTGAGGACTGTCCGTCGGAGAGGTCCGATTTCATGAGGAATCTGACAGAGGGTCGATCGATAGTGGAGTTCGGATGGCATTGTGGAGGTTTGTTCGTTGGAGGAGTTTGAGGACACTGGAGAAGGTCGAACGTTGGAGGAGTCCGGGATTCAATTCTGTTGTAGAAGTTCGGACGGAGTCCGACTCTTGTAGGAGTTTGAAAGGAGGCCGCTTATTGTAGAAGCTCGGACGAAGACCAATTGCCGTGGAGGCTCGGATGGAGATTTCTTATTGTAGAAGCTCGGAGTAGAGACCCGGCTGGTGGAGCCCGTCCGTTGTAGGAATTCGTCTAGAATTCATCCGCTGTAGAAGTTTGGCTGGGATCTAGCTCTCGTAGGAGCTCGATGAAATCTGGAAGGCAGTCGACTGTCGTAGAAACTTGGATGGAGTCTAGTTACTGTAGAAGTCCTGCTGTTGGAGAAGCTTGGACATTGACGAAGCCCGAAAGAAGTTCGGAGTAAAGTCGTTCGTGGTCGAAAGAAGTCTGGAAGAGATTCAGAGAATAGTCGATCACTATAGAAAATCGGCTGATAGTGAAGCTCAGAAAGCGTTTGGAGCAGCCCGATAGACAAATGGAGGAGCTCATTATCGAAGAAGTCCGGATGGTACTATGGAAGCTCGGATAGTCGGGGGAGTTCAGAAAGATGCCACACAAGGTTGGAAGCCGAAAGAGCCCTCGAAGGGTCGGCCTTTTACGAACTTCGGCTGGGGTTATTTTATACCCAACACCCCTTGGGCGCTGATGCTGCAGGCAGAAGTCATCTGCTGTAGAAGCTCGGATGGAGACTTTCTGTTGGAGAAGTCCGGTAAGAGTCTGATTGCTAGAGGAGTCTGTCTGAAATTTGCCTGATGTAGAAGCTCGTCTGAGGACTGTCCGTCGGAGAGGTCCGATTTCATGAAGAATCCGACAGAGGGTCGACCGACAGTGGAGTTCGGATGGCACTGTGGAGGTTCGTCCGCTGGAGGAGTCTCGAGGACACTGGGGAAGGTCAAACATTGGAGGAGTCCGAGATTCAATTCTGTTGTAGAAGTTCAGACGGAGTCCGACTCTTGTAGGAGTCTGAAAGGAGGCCGCTTATTGTAGAAGCTCGGACGAAGATCGATTGCCATGGAGGCTCGGATGGAGATTTTTTATTGTAGAAGCTCGGAGTAGAGACCTGGTGGAGCCTGCTCGTTGTAGGAATTCATCTGGAATTCATCCGTTGTAGAAGTTTGGCTGGGATCCGGCTCTCGTAGGAGCTTGGATGAAATTCGGAAGGCGGTCGACCATCGTAGAAACTTGGATGGAGTCTGGTTACTGTAGAAGTCCTGTGGTTGGAGAAGCTCGGACATTGACGAAGCCCGAAAGAAGTTTGGAGTAAAGTTGTTCATGGCCGGAAGAAGTCTGGAAAAGATTCGGAGAATAGTTGATCACTGTAGAAAATCGGCTGATAGTGATGCTCAGAAAGCGTTTGGAGCAGCCCGGTAGACGAATGGAGGAGCTCATTATCGGAGAAGTCCGGGTGGTATTATGGAAGCTCGGACGGTCGGGGGAGCTCAGAAAGATACTGCACAAGGTCGGAAGCCGGAAGAGCCCTGAAAGGGTCAGTCTTTTACGAACTTCGATTGGGGTTATTTTATACCCAACAATTTGAATTCAAATTGGTTTGAATTTCAGCTTAAAACCTTTTCCATATCCTTCCACACATTGGCTGTTTTTGAAGGGGCTCATTGTGTGCGAGAAAAAGGAGTCTTCCTAATTGATTTTCATATCCAATTTTCTTTGGTAAGTCTCTCTTTAAGTTAGATAAGGGTGAGAAAATGTTGAAGTTAAATTGAAATTCAAAATGATTTAAATTGTAACAAACTCTGACCTTATCCTGTCTTATCTGGTTTATGTGACAATCATAAAAAAACCATAATTTGTGCACCAAAAGAAGAGGGCTTTTCATTATGAGATACCAAAGAGAAAGAGGGTCAAAAATTCTTCTTTGGGATGTGAGTTTGGGTGGGTTTCCTTCTTCTTTGGCATGAAAAAAAGTGGAGACCGATCTCCTCTTGGGTGAGCAACCTAGAACTGTTCTAGGGTTTTTGGGTGAGAAAAAAACAAAAGAGGAGAGAATCTTCATCTATGTTTCTCTACCATCCAGCATCCTTCTCTAATCCATATTCAACATCAAAAAGATTCGAGGTGATCGAAGGAAGAGATCAAATCAGATCTGCCATTAGAAGCCGACTGCGTGAGCTAGCACTCCCGTGGAGGGTTGATCGATCCGAGGACTTTGTGTGGACCATCCGTAGAGGCTAGATGCTTGTGTGGCTGTGAGCGATCAGAAAGGACTTCCAGATCTATATTATCGATTATGAAGTTTGACTACCCATGCTCAGGTATTGGATTCGGAACACTAGAAGTAGTAGATTAGATCTATTATTAAATACTATTTTTGGTTCACATGCTTGTTATTTTAGATTCAAATTTTTTATGCATATAAATTCATATCATTGATCTATTTATAGAAGTTTTAAGATCAGATCTTATACATATATTTATAAATTAAATAGTTTAATCTAATATTCTTTTGTTGAAAAATTTTTGAAATGCATGCATGAAATCCCTGCGCATCCCAACAGTGGTATTAGAGCCATGATTCGATATGACATGATATTATATATATTTACATCTATAATTTAATTTAAATTATATTTTATATATGATATTTAGATTTAAAATTAGTTATAGATCTTATTGCACAAACTGATATAAGGTTGTCCTGCTGTAAGGTTTACCCCTTACAATGCAAAGGTTGTCCTAGTTTGTGCTAATCTTTGTAAAATCTGATTTTAATTTGAAGTATATAAAATTTATTTATGATAATTATTATCTAATTTTGGTATAATAAAAATATAATAATTAAATCTAAAATAATTTAGATTAGATCTAAATTATTTATATTAGATGGTCTGAGTAGCGAAGTAATCAGATCGAGTTTGTCACCAGACTGTCTGGTCATAGGAGGTAATAGAGATTAGATCTCTCTTTTTTTCATTCAATTGAGTCTTCTTATGATGTATAGGGGTGCTACTGTGACTATATCCCATGAAAATGAATACAAAAAGAAAATTTACTTTTTTCAAAATCCTAAGATTGTGTATATAATTCATTATATGAAAAGTAGCTGCATCTAATCTTTGCAAATAAAATCTAGAATCACGAATATGTTTAGAATAGTTTTAAAATAATTTATAATTAATTTTATTACTATTTATATAGAATTATTTTGATCTAAAATTAAAATAATTATTGTACTTCGCCTGTTGAGTTGACTCAGTATTATTTGGGTCGACTCAGGGTCCTGATTCCTCAGCTCAATTTCTGTTGAGCTGACTCATTGTTATAGGCTGAAAATTATGATTAATAATTTATTATCAATGAGTCAACTAAGTCTTGAAACTTAGTTGACCCATTGTGATGAGTAGGCTCAATCCAGAGTGAGTCGATTCAAATTTCAGATCTAAATGATTGTACATAAAATTAATTATAAAAATATTTTATAAAATTTGAAACTATTTTTAGATATCAAACCTCTATCCATAGCCTTAAACTTAATTGAGAATTAAGTTGAACCTATTAGATCTAAAATTATGAATTAAAGATCTAATGTCATTCACATAAAACATGGGTGATGGGTTTATGGGTTAGCTTGATCAGATCCTTCTAATTGGGTTAGACCTAGGGTTAGAATCAAAGATCAAATGGATTAAGAAGAGAAATTAGATTAAATCAGGATTTCTCTAGGGTCAATACAATAGTTATAGTTGGTCGAGTATATATCTTTGATTAGATCCAAATAGACTTTGATCTTGAGCTCAACAGTCGAACCCAAATCCATAAGTAGATCTAATTGAAATCAATTAATCAGTTGGTGTCTAAGATAAGTTTGACAGTCTTGATCGATGGTCATTAATTGAGAGCTACTCGTATAGATTGAGTCTATGATGAGTTAATGGCATATCCCTCCCATCGATCTCACTTACCTGACCAATATGGTGAATCAAGTTTTGATCAGATTGCTTAATGATTAGGATTGACCCATGCTTACTAGGAAATCAGTTTGACTGATTTAAGTGCCCCTAGTTTGACTTGTCTTTATCATCGATATGACTTGGTGAAGTCAGTGGAAGGATTGATGACTTGTCAGTTGGACTGGCTTGTTTCTAGTCCATCCTGATCTGACTTGGTGAAGTCAGTGGAAGGATTGAAATTAGTTGGTCTATGTATTTAATTCTGACAAATTGTATCAACCAAATTTTCTAAATTATTAGGTCCATAAAATGAGCTAGTTATGGTGATGACTAGATCATAGCCTCCCATTAAGGTTAATGATAATGGATCCATTATTTCTGATTGATATTGCAGGCGCCATCCATCTGGTTTTTCTTTAAATGATGGAATTATTATTCATCATATGATGACTCTATTGTACTATCTGATGAAAGATTGGATTGATCGAGCCATACTCAGATCTGATTATTCATTAGTTAGAATCACTGAGTAAATTCATGTTAATGGTTGGACCTAATCAGGACTTTCAGTGGAGGCCTATCACCTACTGAAATGAAATCTGGGACCATAGATGCATATGGGTTGAGAACCTACCCATAGATGCATATGGGTTAGCTGAGCCATACTCGGGTCTATATGCAGCCTGTGTGGATTCTAGTACCCACTAAGAAATTAAGGTAATTTCTCGAATTGGAGGTAGAGGCTATCAATTCGTATAAAATAGTGGAAGAACCTTTAGACTAAAGTCTATATCTTTAGGCTTGATTAATTAATATACTAATTAGATCTGTATTTTTTTTTTCAAAAATGGCTAGTAATTTGTCGCTCCACTCACTGTTTGATAGTGATGAGCTTATTGGATCCAACTTCGATAGCCAGTATCAGAAGTTGAATAATGGTCTTGAGCCCAATCTAGCTAAAAGATTTAGGTCATTGTATACCATATAGACATATCAAGTGTAGGTCATTGTATGTCATATAGATTGGTTATCCTCTTAACCAAGGAGCGTAGAGATGTTGGTATGGTATGCAGGTGAAATATAAGAGTACATTTCACTGAACGTGACCAATTCTGAAGTACTCTACTGTCAAGAGTCACTCTGAAGGGATATGGATATAAGTGTTCCTCCAACTTTAGATCACCATGGTAACATGCAAGCAACTCACTGTGCTTTGGTGCCAGACTACCTGAATTTTTAATTCAAGATTGAAAAATTTTTGAGCACAGTCAAGTACCTTTGAAGTCGATGCGTGAGTCAAGATGAAATTGACCACTCCAAGAGATTGGAGAGAATGCTTTGTGTCTCAATTTAGTAAGACCATGACCAGGGCAATCCTTGTGAGGAGTCATAAGATTTATTAGGTTGAGACACATAATGGATGTACTGTTAAGAGTTGACAGTTTAAACTCTAAGTCATCCTAGCATCAAGGGTCAAAGAGATAAATTATATGGTAACTATATCCAAATAGGTTCTTGAGTGTTGCTTTGCATACATTCGGCTTATGCGAATGTCGGGTACCATTGCTAGATGATTATTTTGATTGGTATAAGAATCAGTTTCTATGCTACTAGCTTAGGTTCGAACCTAAAAGGTCACATACATTAGAAGTTTCTCTCCGATCACATGGCTAATCTGAAGAGTCCCAGTGGATAGCACTCTGCTGAAGAGTCCCACTCGATGGGGACTCTAGAGAAGAATCCCACTAGACTTAAATTCTATCATTAATGAAGGATTAATTAATGATTAGATTACTAATTAGCTCAATTTGATTGAGCATTAAAGTTTGGATCAAGTTTGATTAAATTGGATTCAATCTGATCAAGTCTGATTAGGTGACCTAATTGGTAAGGGAGAAATAATCTTGATTTGATCAGATCTATGGCTCAATTAATTTATTAATTTGATCAAATTTAATTAAGATTGTAGGAGCCTAATTAGATTAGGTTCATCATATTTTATTTGGGTCTAATTGGATTGAATTTGAAAGAAATCCAATTGGTTAAATCTTAGAGTCCCAAATGAGTGGGACTCTCTCTCTTACGCCCGCCAAATTGTCTCATACTTTTTCTCACCACATAAAATTATTTTATATATGAGAAAATCAAAAAATAACCCTTCTTTTGTTACCCATTATGGATAGGAATTGGTAGATTTTGATTTGAATTCAAATTGGTTTGAATTTCAACTTAAAACCTTATCCATATCCTTCCACACATTGACTGTTTTTGAAGGGGCTCATTGTGTGCAAGAAAAGAAAGTCTTTCTAATTGATTTTCATGCCTAATTTGTTTGGTAAGTCTCTCTTTAAGTTAGATAAGCATGAGAAAAAGTTAGAGTTAAATTAGAATTCAAAATGGTTTGAATTTCGACAAACTCCAGCCCTTATTCTGTCTTATCTAGTTTGTGCGACAATCATAAAAAGGCTATAATTTTGTGTACCAAAAGAAGAGAGATTTTTATCATAAGATATCAAAGAGAAAGAGGGTCAAAAATCTTTCTTTGAGATGTGAGGTTTGGGTGGGTTTCCTTCTTTCTTGGCGTGAACAAAAGAGGAGACCGATCTCCTCTCGGGTGAGCGACTTAAAACTGTTCTAGGATTTTTGGGTGAGGAAAATATAAAAGAGAAGAGAGTCTTCATTTATTTTTCTCCACCATCCAGCATCCTCCTCTAATCCATCTTCAACATCAAAAAGGTTTGAGGTGATCGAAGGAAGAGATCAAATTAGATCTACCATCAGAAGCTGATTGCACGAGCTAGCACTTTCGTGGAGGGCTGATTAGTTCGAGGACTTCGTGTGGACCATCCGTAGAGGTCGGATACTTGTGTGGCTATAAGCGATTAGAGAGACTTCTAGATCTACATTCTCGATCATAGAGTTTGACTATCCATGCTCAGGTATTGGGTTCGAAACCCTAGAAGTAGTATATTAGATCTATTATTAAATATTATTTTTGGTTCACATGCTTGTCATTTTAGATTCAGATTTTTTATACATATAAATTAATGTCATTGATCCATTTGTAAAAGTTTTAAAATTAGATCTTATGTATGTATTTATAGATTAAGTAGTTTAATCTAATATTCTTTCGTTGAAAAATTTTTGAAATGCATGCATGAAATCCCTGCACATCCCAACATATATGTCATAAGAGTAGCTCATCGAATAGGAAGAGAGAATCTTTAAACCCTACTTGCTCTTATGATCGCAAGGCTTAGTGATCTTCTCAATTGAGTACTGGGCTACTAAGATCTGAAACCTAATTTTAAAAACTAATTACATGAACATGTAAATTGTCATACAATCTATATGTGCACAAAATCATACAAATATGATATGTATCTAATCTTATTAGATCAATGCATAAGTTTATTTTAGATTTGAACTTAATTTTATACAGCATATAAAATGATTAATTTAAATCTAAAATAATATAAAAATCTATATATGTACGATTGCATAGAAAAATTTTGATAAAAGATGTGATCAAACATGTATCGATATTGTGTTAAAATCAGATATAAAACTTTATCAAACAAATTCAGATCTGAGCCTGATTCAAACATCAATTTTTTAATTAAATTATATTATAAAAAATTTATCAAAATAAATTTAAACTCATGCATAATTAGATATTAAATCAGCATAAAAATCTACATAAAAAATTCTACTAAAATAGATTTTCATTAGACTAGATTTAGAGGCTGATTTCGATTCAATACTTTGGTCAAAACTAGATGAAAATTATATAAAAAATATCAGATGAAATAGATTTAATCATATTAAAAATTTTGGCTCAAAATTAGATCAGAAAAAAATAGAAGAATCTCAAGATTAGACTATGTGATCATAATATACAAGCCTGGCTCTGATATCAATTGAAAGAAAAAAATTATCCGATCGCATCGAATGTTAGAAGAAAAGAATAGATTAGCAATTAAATTTTTTTATAATATTTATAAATTCTCATGTTGATTCGCAGTGAAAAAGAATCAAGGTTGAAGAAGCTCCTGAATCAATATGCTTCGCGAGATCCGGATGCGTAGATTCTCTACTTCGTGTGTATACTAAACTCTAGAGAAGAGAGGGATGAACGTCTTCTTCAAAGAGAAAAGAAAAGAACCCTTGAGATCTGATCTCAAGGCCTTGGAATAGCCCATATGTTGCCACAAAGGGAGGGAGGATGCCAAGAGTAGAGAGATGCTCAGGGAGAGTTGACGCCTAAGGAGAGGGAACACCCAATCCTTTCTCATGCCTAGATTGGTTGATTGATTCCTTATTTCTCTTCTCCACACCCCTCTTTAAATAGGCAAAAGATCTTAGATCAAATCAAACTCCTTTAAGTGCTAGAAAAAGAACTCTCTATGTTTAAATCAAATCCAAACTCGCTAAAGCATTAGAAATCCTAAACCAAGTAGGAGAGGCACCAACTTGCGCCTCCCTTCATTGTGCCACACACCCAAGGGGAGGGGGCTGTTTCCAACTCCTTCCCAACCATCTTGATTGGCCCACATAGTGAGAGAATGGCTGAAAAAAGTAGCTAAATACATCAAATCAGATTTGGATCAATTCAAATCCAATTCAAATATGATTCGAACTAATTTTGAAAAGGTTGCCGATCCTAATCCAATTAGGATTTTTATCCAAGTCCATCTTGATAAATTAATCCAATCAAACCTTAATAAAATTAAATTCAATTAAATTAGATTTGATCTAAAAAAATTAAGACTCAGATCGAATCTCTCATAATTGCTTGGATCATTGATTTGATTTAATTCATCCCCAAAATCAAACCCGCACTTTATATGCAGTGCTAGCTGAACATAGTCAGTATTTAATTTCATATGATCTATAACTTAATTCTTAATTTAGTTAATCCACATGTTCAATCAAGTCTCATACTTTCAAATCGAACATATAAATTTTTGATCAATTTTTTTCTACATTATTTGACTTTTGTGTACGACTTCATAGGTTCGAACACTAAGTCGGTAGCATGGAAACTCTTTCCTATACTAATTGAAGTGATCATCTAACAATAATATCTAACATCCAGATAGGTCGAATAATTATAAAGTAATATTCAAGAACCTCATCATATGGTTACCGCATAATTCATCCCTTTGACCCTAATGCTCAAGGTGACCTAGGATTTAACTGTCAACCCTAAAATAGTCATCCATATTATATTTCAACTTTTCAAATCATCACATAGATTATCCTGACCAAGATTTTACTAAATTGAAATGTAGTGATGCATTAACTCTTATAATTCAGAGGGATCAATTCCATCTTGATCTACACATAGACTTCGCAAGTACTTGACGGTATCCAGTAGCCTTTCATCACTACATTAGAAATGCAGGTAGTCTGGCACCAAAGTATAGTAAGTTACTTGCAAGTCACTATGGTGATCTTAGATCTAAGGAATACTTATGTTCAAATATTTCATGAGCTACTCTTGATAGTAGAGTGCTCAGCAGGTGAGTCACTTGTTCAGTGACGATGTACTCCTACATCTCACCTGTATGCCACATCAGTGTCTCCACAGTCTTTGGTTATAAGGACAACCAACCTATATAGCATACAACAATCTATACTCAATAAACATCATCATCCTATTAATGACGTATCATTTGGTCATGAATATATCTAAGAACTATTCGATAAATCATCTTTTATCGATCATAATATAGTTCTAAGAACTTCATGACAACACAAGAGTTCTAATAATGAAGATGTATACCTTATGATAAAAAAGTCAAAATTATTTTTATTCATTGATCAATAATTCATATATAAAATTTAATTTTTTACAATAAGTCAATTGACTTTAGGACATAATTTTTAGTAGCTCACCGATGAACTTTCACAACCACACAGCTTTCTTACCAGCATCGGATGCTATAATGCATTCTACCTCACAAATTGAATCAACTACAGTGTTCTACTCGAAACTTTTTAAGTAGATTGCTTCATCATTTAGGGTAAAATGTATCCCAACACATTCTTGTTATCATCATGATCTGACTTAATATTGAAGTCGGTAAACCCCATAAGTTTTAAGTCAAATTCTCTATAAACATGCCATTTGTCCTTAGTATTTCTCAAATACTTAAGGATGACCTCCCAGTAGTTCTCATCCAGATCAAACTGATATCTACTCACTACTCCTAGTGAGTATACCACATTCGATCTTATATATGTCATGACATACATAATAGAATAAATTCTACTCTTTCGTTTCCTCTTTTGAGGAGTTGTTGAATAATCTCTTTTCGAGAGAGAAATTCCATGGCCTATCGGAAGATAGCTTTTTTTAAGATTCTTCATGCTGAATCGCTTTAACATGATATCAATATACATGGACTAGGATAAACCAAGTAGCCTCTTAGATCTATCTCTATAGATCTTCATCCCTCGGATGTAGGATGCTTCTCTCAAGTTCTTCATGGAGAACTTTGATGACAGCCAAACTTTTATTCTCTGTAATATAAGGATGTCATTCTTGATTAAAAAAATTTCATCCACATACAAAATAAGAAATACAATCACAAAATGATTAACCCATTTGTATATGTAAGGTTCTTCTTCATTCTCAATGAAGCCACAAATTTTGATCACTTATCAAAACATAGTTCTAACTTTGAGATATCTAGCATTGGCACAGGAGAAAGCATCTCGTCATAGTCAATACCATAATATTGATGATATCTCTTGGCAATCAGACAGACTTTATAGGTCTCCATCTTCCTATCTATGTCTCTTTTTTTTTTGAAGATCCACTTACACCCTATGGGTTTTACCCCTTCGAGTGGATCAATGAATGTCCATATATTATTGATTTTCATGAACTCTATTTCGAACTTCATGGCTCCAAGTCACATATCAGAGTCAGACCTCTGCATGGCACCCATGTAGGTGATCTAATTCTTGTTGTTCTCATTGAGTTCAACAGGACATGTTCTGGATCTAGAAAATATAGTATCTGTCCAACTGATGTGGTACTCCATCGAAACTCCTTAACGGTGCCTTTACAATGGGTTCCAGATTTAATCTAATCAAATCTGATTCTATGGATTCATTAGATTGTGTCGGTTCTTCTACCTGTCAAACTTTATAAGTTCATCTTTACAGGCATCAGTTCCTTTACCAAGAAATTTTTTTTTTAAAAAGAATGCTGAATAACTCTTGTTCTTAAACAAGGTTGAAGTAATATCCCCTAATTTTTGAAATGACACTTATCGGATCGGGGTTCAAGTTTATCGATCTGTAAATGCTTGACATAAATCGGATAAACCCAGACCCTATGATAAGAGAGCATTGGCCTACGCCAGTCTATATCTCACATGGTATCTTTGCAACTGATTTGCTCGAAATCTTATTCAGAACAGAACAGGCAGTCTTAAAAGCATAATCTCAAAAAGAGACTAGCAGACTTACAAACCCCATCAAGGATCGAATCATATCTAACGAGGTTTGATTCTACTGAGAGATAATCTCATTCTCTTCTAGATATGTTAAAAACTCACCGATAAGGCATTCTCCTCTTTGATCTGACCGAAGAGTTTTAATACTCTTTTCAATTTATTTTTCTGTCTGATAACAGATTCGTTTGAATATTTCAAATGATTCAGATTTATGACACTTATGTTCATAGGTCCAATACATTAGTATGTACTAGACTGAGAACATCATTGGCTCATTCATCTTTTTCTGTCAAAGATGACTTGATCATCTTATCAAGAAGATAGAACTCATAGGTCAACAATGATTCACAATCATTGACTTTGAGGATTCTCCTTTTACTTGACATGTTCATCCTATTCTTGTTTATATGACTGATAAGTGATATATTTTTACATTTATTATAGGTATTTTTGATAATTTATGGTGCTAACATCTTCTTAAAAATCCTAATTTGATGAATTTATTGAATTTTCTTAAAAAAATAAGTGATTTTGAAAAAAATATGAAATTAGATATATTTATAAAAAAATAGATGTTAAGTTAATTAAGCAATTTAAATATCAAAATGGAAATTTTTTTTTAAAAAATTTAATACATATTTTTTTCAATTTTTCAGGCAAAAATCAGAGTGAAAATGAAGCTAAAATACCCTAAAAACAAAGAAAATAGCCTTCGGTGTACGGTGGACCGGCCGCTCGATCCACAGAGCCAGGGCGCAGTCCACCGAAAATGCTATGCGATCCACAGGCACAGTCTACGGGCAGCGGAAGCTATTTTACGCCATCCAACAGCTGAGATTTAATCTGAAGATTGATCCAACGACTGCTGTTCGTTGTCGATTTATAAGAGGATTTTTTGCACGATCGAACGATCAAAAATGAATCCATCATGAGATCCGACGGCTGAGGATGCTCCCGACTAAGAATAAGAGATTATCAGCATGATCCGATGGTCCAGAACCAATCTCAGACACGATCGGATGGCTGTGGTTCGATCTGACTTTGATAAGGATTAAAACTATAGATTTTGATCAGATCTGGGCAGTTCAAGCTCCTTCCGACGGCCAGAAATATTTCTAAGAGGATTAATATAATTTCTAAGGATTTTAGGACTCATTTTTTTATCAAAAAATTATGAAAAATTCATCTATAAATAGGGGATCCAGGAATAAGCTTTGTGAGTAGAAAAAATAGAGAAAAAATTAAATAGCTTTAGGGATCCAAAAAAAAGAAGGAGAGAAGCCGGTTCGCTCTATGGAGTACGATGAAAGAAGGAGAGGTCATCAACCATCTTCCTGATGAGGTTTGGCTGATCAACTTTAGATCCTTATTATAGTTCTATTTTTATATTATTTTATTATTCCTTTTAATTTTTTTGTACTTGAATTTTAATTTTAATTAATGCAAAATTTTTTTTTCTGCACTTTAAATTTCTATCTTCTATTTTTTGCACGTAGATGCTAGGATCTAATTAGTAGATCTTAGTACCAATTTATTTTTATATTTTTTAAATTTTTATTATTTATTTTTATTGTAAGTAGATACTAAGATCTAGTTAGTAGATCTTAGTACCCGATTTATTTTTTATACTTTTAATTTTTATTTTTCGACTTAAATTATTTTCTCCAAAATTTTATTTTTATTTTGTAAAATCAAAGATTTCAAATCAAAATCCTACTTTCTCTGTGGATTCGACTCGACTCACTACTTTTTATGTATTTTTAATTTTTATTAAAGTCAGAATTTGATTGATAATCACGATGTCCTAACGACAGAGCCAGGGCACGGTCCACCAAAAATGCTACGCGATCCACAGGCGCGGTCTACGGGTAGTAGAAGCTATTTTGCACCATCCAATGGTTGAGATTTAATCTAAAAATTGATCCAATGGCTGTTGTTCATTGTCGATTTATAAGAAAATTTTTTGCACGATCGGACGGCCGAAAATGAATCCATCATAAGATCCGACAGCTGAGGATGCTCTCGATTGAGAATAAGAGATTATCAACGCGATCCGATGGTCCAGAACCAATCCCAAGCATGATCGGATAGCTGTGGTTTGATCCAACTTTGATAAAGACTAAAACTATGGATTTTGATCAGATCTGGGCAGTTCAAGCTCCATCCGATAGCCAGAAATATTTCTAAGAGGATTAATATGATTTCTAAGGGTTTTAGGACTCTTTTTCCTACCAAACAATTATGAAAAATTTATCTATAAATAGGAGGTTCGAGAATAAGCTTTGTGAGTAAAAAAATTGAGTAAAAAGTATAGAAAATAATAATAAAAAAATTAAATAACTTTAGGGACCCCAAAAAAAAGAGAGAAGTCGGTTCGCTCTATGGAGTACGATGGTAGATGGAGAGGTCATCAACCATCTTTTCGATGAGGCTTGGCTGATCAGATTTAGATCCTTATTATAGTTTTATTTTTATTTTATTTTATTATTTCTTTTAAATTTTTTATACTTGAATTTTAATTTTAATTAATGCAAAATTTATTTTTCTGTACTTTAAATTCTTATCTTTTATTTTTTACATGTAGATGCTAGGATCTAATTAGTAGATCTTAGTACTAATTTATTTTTATACTTTTTAAATTTTTATTATTTATTTTTATAGAAAGTAAATGCTAGGATCTAGTTAGTAGATCTTAGTACCCGATTTATTTTTCATACTTTTAATTTTTATTTTCTGACTTAAATTGCTTTCTTTAAAATTTTATTTTTTTTATAAAATTAAAGATTTCAAATTAAAATCCTATCTTCTCTGTAGATTCGATCCAACTCACTACTTTCTACATATTTTTAATTTTTATTGAAGTCAAAATTTGATTGATAATCACAGTGTCCTAATGACAGCATCTTGACCCTATCAAATTTTTGGATGAAGGATAGAAGTAACAATATACTTGTTCATATGAAGGTGAATGATTTAGAGATAAAGATAAGGATAATTTGAAAAAGTTCAGAAAAAATTTAGTATTCTTAGTTTAACTTTCATATTGACTAGTATTAATACCCCAATGACATACCTCATTTACACTCTACTGAATATCAATGATCTTTTGAAAATTATTTGATGAAATTTGAAACTTTAAGTTAAACGGTACTTAATTTTAAATTCTTTCTTTACTCGAGGACGAGCAAAGTTCAAGTTGGAGAGTGTGATAAGTGATATATTTTTATATTTATTATAGATATTTTTGATAATTTATGATGCTAACATCTTCTTAAAAATCTTAATTTCATGAATTTATTAAATTTTCTTAATAAAAAGTGATTTTGAAAAAATATAAAATTAGATATATTTATAAAAAAATAGATATTAATTTAATTGACCAATTTAAACACCAAAATAAAGAAAAATTTTTGAAAAATTTAATGCATATTTTTTTCAATTTTTCAGATAAAAATCAGAGTGAAAACGGAGCTAAAATATCCTAAAAAAATAAAGAAAATAGCCTTCGGTGTACGGTGGACCGACTGCTCGATCAACAGAGCCAGGGCACGGTCCATTGAAAATGCTACACTGTCCATAGGTACGGTCTACAGGCAGCAGAAGCTATTTTGCGCCATCCAATGGCTGAGATTTAATTTGAAGATCTATCCAACGGCTGCTATTCGTTGTCGATTTATAAAAGGATTTTTTGCACGATCAAATGGCTGAAAATGAATCTATCATGAGATCCAACGACTGAGGATGCTCCTGACTGAGAATAAGAGATTATCAGCATGATCTGATAGTTCAGAACTAATCCCAGGCACGATCGGATAGCTGTAGTTCGATCCAACTTTGATTAGGATTAAAACTATGGATTTTGATCAGATCTGGGTAGTTCAAGCTCCATTCGACGGCCAAAAATATTCCTAAGAGGATTAATATGATTTTTAAAGATTTTAAGACTCCTTTTCCTATCAAAAAATTATGAAAAATTTATCTATAAATAGAAGATCTGAGAATAAGCTTTGTGAGTAGAAAAATTGAGTAGAAAGTATAGAAAAAAATAGAGAAAAAATTAAATAGCTTTAGGGACCCAAGGAAAAGAAAGAGAGAAGCTGGTTCGCTCTATGGAGTACAATAGAAGACGGAGAGGTCATCAACCATCTTCTCGATGAGGCTTGACTGATCATCTTCAGATCCTTGTTACAGTTTTATTTTTATTTTATTTTATTATTTTTTTTAATTTTTTATACTTGAATTTCAATTTCAATTAATGCAAAATTTATTTTTCTGTATTTTAAATTTTTGTCTCTTATTTTTTTGCATGTAGATGCTAGGATCTAATTAGTAGATCTTAATATCAATTTATTTTTATAATTTTTAAATTTTTATTATTTATTTTTATTGCAAGTAGATGCTAGGATCTAATTAGTAGATCTTAGTACCTGATTTATTTTTCGCACTTCTAATTTTTATTTTCTGACTTAAATTACTTTCTTCAAAATTTTATTTTTTTATAAAATCAAAATTTTCAAATCAAAATCCTACCTTCTTTGTGGATTCAACCCAACTCACTACTTTCTATATATTTTTAATTTTTATTGAAGTCAAAATTTGATTGATAATCATGGTGTCCTAACGACAGCATCTTGACCCTATCAAATTTTTGGCACCGTTGCCGGGGAAGGTACCAATTTTAATGTTTAATTTCTTTGATTTTTTTATGACTATTGCTTACTAACTTTTTTTATCCTTTTATAGAAAAAAATTTAAAAATTCAAAAAAGAAAGGGAGATAGAAAGCTTCCAAGTTGGTGAGATCAATCCTAACCCTAGCCTTAACTATTTTTTTTAGTATTAATTACTATTTTTTTAATTAACCTAAAATTCATCCACATAAACCTAATAAAAATTGCATGATAAGAGTAGAAAATTTTTAGGAGCATTCATTATTGTAGATTTATTTTTGGTGATCGCTGGAGACAAGGTAAGCTTTCAAGTTTTATTAGTTTCATGCATCTAATTTAGTTGCATAGAACCCCTTGTTTGAAATTGGTTATGCATATTCATCTTAAATCAATTTAAGGCCAACACCCATAACAAGATAAGATGGAGATTTCATCACCCTTCCTTGGTCCAAAAACAACCAACCAGCATCCCACATTAACCCTAGCCTAACTAAAATCAAGTAGACATTGGTTCCTAGTATTAATCAAGTTCAGTTTTGAGTATTATGGTCAAGTTAAGTACAAAGTAAGTCCAAACTCACTCCTGAAACTGGTGTCTAAGACTAGAGGTTTTATAAAGGCTCCGCCTAAGTAGATTTGTGGTTATTTAATTGATTCCGTTAGCTTACCTGGCCAATTCAATTGGTGTCTAAGGCAAGCAACGGGGGGACCCCCATGATCTCACCTCTTATCTGGCTAGTTGAAGGAAGTGAGAACAAACCCAATTTGCATTTAAGCTAAGCCACTCTACATCGAATTGTTAGGTCTAAAAAACCCACAGGTGTCTAGGTTTAATTGTTTGCTAACTTGATTATAATTAACACTAAACCATAACTAATTCTTCCCACCTTACGTATCTAGATCTAGGGCTCTTTCTTTCTTCTCTCTCCTTTTTCTCTTAAAAAAATAAAATAAAACAAAAATAAAACTTGAATCATACATTAGGGTTTGCACTAGTATATGCAAGGTAGAAGATCTCTCTATCCTGACCTAGTTGAACCCAATCCTGAGATTGAACAGTTGATTCATATTAAACCTGAAAATCAGATGGCTGGAGATCTTAGAGAACCACCTGGCAGATGAAGAAATATTTTATTCCTTTCACCTATAACCCATCGACTTGTATCCACTTACCTGATATCCCTGCAAGCCACTATGAGATCAAGTCGACCACAATCCAGATGCTCTCGTCTTTTTATGGGAATACTAATGAAGATCCTTACAAGCATCTGGATGAGTTCTTAAAAATTTGTTCCATGGTAAAAATTTAAAATTTTACTGATGATGCACTTAGATTGACCTTATTCTCCTTCTCACTTAAAGACAAAGCCAAGTACTGGCTTGGCACAATAGGGAGACCAATCCAAACTTAGGCTGAAATGCAGCACGAGTTTCTTAAGAAATTCTATCCCATAGGTCGAACCAACACTATGAGGTGAGCCATCACTGGATTTGCTCAGCTTTCAGGAGAACAAATTCATGAATCATGGGAGAGACTTAAGAAACTTCTTAGAAAATGCCCACACCATGGTCTATCTAAGTGACAAATTGTTCAAGCTTTTTATGAGGGTTTAGGTGACCAATACAGACAGATGGTAGATGCATCTTGTGGGGGTGCATTCATGAGTAAAAGTGAGTATGAAGCCTATACTTTATTTGAAACTTTGTGTGAAAATTCAATCAATCATGCTTCATTATCCTCCTACGAAAGATCAATCCCTCACCAAAAGCGGATAGAAATTTTTGAGATCAAGCAAACAGACTCTAGTCCTAAGGCCGATCTGAACCTAATAGCCCAAAGATTAGATAAAGTTGACCTTCTTGCCCAAAAATTTGATCAGTTCCTAGCATTAGGTCAGTAATCTTCTACACAATATACACCACCACCTAATTATCAGAAGATTTGTTCTATCTGTGCTAGCCCGGCCTATCATATGAGTGAATGTTCCACGGCTGTACAGTTTCCACCTTTCATTCAAGAACAAGTTCAAGCTGCCCAAGGTTACTCCAAACCTGTCAATGATCCATTCTCTAACACATATAATTCAGGCTGGAGGAACCATCCTAATTTTTTTTGAAGACCCCAACAGACTCAGGCTCAGACCCAAATTCTTTCTTTGCAAAACTTTCAGAGTAGGCCTCCATACCAGAATTATGCCTACAATAGAGGTCAGCTCAGTCAATCTATCCAACCACCATATCAAAATCAGCCACCATACCCACCTCTTCAACAGACTAATCTAGCTGATGATAGATTAAACTAACTACAACAATTGATCATGACCCAACAATAATCTATCGTTAGACTAGAAGCACAAATAGGACAATTAGCTGAGTCTACCATGAGGAGAGAACCAGATCAACTCCCAAGCCAACCAGTACCAAATCCTAGGAACAACCCATCCACTCATCAACCACCTGGACCTAGTCATCAATCCAATGTCCCATCTAAGAATTCTCAATTTGAAAATGCCAAAGTAATTACTGAACTTAGAAGTGGTAGGATTCTTAAGGACCTATACCAAGATCAGGTGAGTGAGGCTAGTACTGATGCTAGCCAAAAAAAAATTTAGAAGAGAAGATTAGTACTGAGATTAGCCCAATAGAAGAACCTGAGCCTAGTATTGATATTGATCTAAGTGATAAAGAGAAGAAAATGGATAAGTTATCCAAGATATATTCATCAAAAGTTCTATTTTCTTCGATCCTAGAAGCTGGTTCTTCCACTTTAGAATTACCATCTCCTTTGGACTTAAAATTATCCTTGGTCACATCTGAGTATACATGTTTAAAATCAACTGACACCCTTTCAGCACCCATTACTTCAAACTCAACTCCTAATCTAAAAACTCAATTCATGAGTATTTTAGAAGAACAAATAGGAGAAATTTTCGATAAATAAGGGTCTGTGAATGGGTTTATGAACTATCTTTCTAAAATTAAGAACAGAGATATGAACTACTTTCTAAAGATTGGTAATAAAATATTAAAATTTATTTTAGACCATTTTTTTGAGATTGATAATCCAAAACCATTGAAATTTATCAATTCAATATTCAATACAGGATAGGTGAGAAAATCAGCATGATCTGGCTGAAGACGGTAAACTTAGCACTTTCTGGGAGGCAACCCAGTTTTCAAATTTTCAATTTTTGTTTTTGCCTTTGCTTTCTTTTGCATTTTGTTTAGGATAATCGAGTCTTGCTTTGTGTCTTTTGTAGGGATCTGAAAATAATCTTGGCTAAGTTGGGGAGAGAATCAGTTTTGAAAAGACTTATGGATCAGGTGATATCTCTCCTTTTCTTTCTCTTTACATGCACTGTTCATTTTTCCTACTCCATTGAGGACAATGTTGATTAAGTTAGGGAGAGAATAAAAAAAACTTTTTAAGTCCTCAAGTAAGTTAGTATTTAGTATTTAAGCATCTGATTACACTTAAAGAATCGAGTTAAATCCAATATTTTTAAAAGAAAATTGATATACAGATCAGAGAGTTTGTGAGATATTGAGGGATCAAGTATTAAGAAAACTCAATAAAGAGTTAAGTTTAGAACTTAAATAATTTTCTTTGAGTATTTCTAAATTTTTCTACCAGCATCAAAGAAGAGTCTACTTCTTATGGGCTTATGTAAAGTAACTATACATTTCTTCATATATTTTAAAAAAAAAGTTTTCAAGTACTTCATGCTGAGTAATCGGGCCTCTTTGCCTAAGCAAGCATTGAGTTTTGCGTCAAAAGATCTGAAGGGCAAAGAAGCTTTATTGTAAAGCTAGTTTTAACTCGTAGCCTGTTTGATTCGAGCAAGTAGGTTCGAGGGGTATTTTATACCTAGTACCCTAAAGCCATCTGGTTTGGGAGTCATTGATTGAAAACTTGCTATATGGGTCAAACAAAAAGCTTAAAGGGTTAAGACACTCAATAACAGTACAATATTTTTTTTAAAAAAAGAAAAAAAATCAATCAATAAATGAAGAATGGAAGTAACAATATACTTGTCCATATGAATGTGAATGATTTGGAGATAAAGATAGAGATAATTTAGAAAAATTTAAAAAAAAATTAGTGTTCTTAGTTTAACTCTCATATTGACTAGTATTAATACCCCAATGACATACCTCATTTACACTCTACTGAATATCAATGATCTTTTGAAAATTATTTGGTGAAATTCGAAATTTTAAGTTAAACGATACTTAATTCTAAATTCTTTCTTTACTCGAGGACGAGCAAAGTTCATGTTGGAGAGTGTGACAAGTGGTATATTTTTATATTTATTGTAGATATTTTTGATAATTTATGATACTAACATCTTCTTAAAAATCTTAATTTCATAAATTTATTGAATTTTCTTAAAAAATAAGTGATTTTGAAAATAATATGAAATTAGATATATTTATAAAAAATAGATATTAATTTAATTGAGCAATTTAAACACCAAAATGAAGAAAACTTTTTAAGAAATTTAATGCATATTTTTTCTAATTTTTTAAGTAAAAATCGAAGCAAAAATAAAGCTAAAATATCTTAAAAAATAAAAAATAGCTTTCGGTGTACGGTGGATCGGCCGCTCGGTCCACAAAGCCAGGGCATGGTCCTCCGAAAATGCTACGCGGTCCACAGGCGTGGTCTACAAGCAGCGAAAGCTATTTTGCACCATCCAATGATTTAGATTTAATCTGAAGATCGATCCAATGGCTGTTGTTCATTGTCAATTTATAAGAGAATTTTTTGCACGATCGAACGGTCGAAAATGAATCCATCATGAGATCGATGGCTGAGGATGCTCCTGACTGAGAATAAGAGATTATTAGCATGATCTGATGGTCCAGAACTAATCCCAGGCATGATCGGATGGCTGTGGTTTGATCCGACTTTGATAAGGATTAAAACTATGGATTTTGATCAGATCTGGGCAATTCAAGCTCCATCCGATGGCTAGAAATATTCCTAAGGAGATTAATATGATTTCTAAATATTTTAGGACTCTTTTTCCTACCAAAAAATTATAAAAAATTTATCTATAAATAGGAGATTCGAGAATAAGCTTTGTGAGCAGAAAAATTGAGTAGAAAGTATAGAAAAAAATAGAAAAAAAATTAAATAGCTTTAGAGACCCAAAGAGAGAAGTCGGTTCGCTCTACGGTGTACGACAGAAGATGGAGAGGTCATTAACCATCTTTTCGATAAGGCTTGGTTGATCAACTTCAGATCCTTGTTACAGTTTTATTTTTATTTTATTTTATTATTCCTTTTAAATTTCTTGTACTTGAATTTTAATTTTAATTAATGCAAAATTTATTTTCATGCACTTTAAATTCCTATCTTTTATTTTTTTGCATGTAGATACTAGGATCTAATTAGTAGATCTTAGTACCAATTTATTTTTATATTTTTTAAATTTTTATTATTTATTTTTATTGCAAGTAGATGCTAGGATCTAGTTAGTAGATCTTAGTATCCGATTTATTTTTCATACTTTTAATTTTTATTTTCTGACTTAAATTACTTTCTCCAAAATTTTATTTTTTTTTATAAAATCAAAGATTTCAAATCAAAATCCTACCTTCTCTGTGGACTCGACCCGACTCACTACTTTCTATATATTTTTAATTTTATTGAAGTCAAAATTTGATTGATAATCACGGTGTCCTAACGACAGCATCTTGACCCTATCAATGACCAAGTCTATAATGGGAACGGTAGGCATCCATGACATCATCTATATTAGGGAATTTGTTCAATGTGTACATTACACTAACAAGCTATGATAATGAGTAAATGCTATTTCTTAACTATCCATGCATGACTATGATATCATTCATAATAACATCAAAAATTATTTTTTATTAAAAATATAA
This sequence comes from Elaeis guineensis, assembly GCF_000442705.2. NCBI lineage: Eukaryota > Viridiplantae > Streptophyta > Magnoliopsida > Arecales > Arecaceae > Elaeis > Elaeis guineensis. Next base: position 33,517,225 of record NC_026006.2, on the reverse strand, counting down.
CTCCATCTTTGGCCAAAAGGCCTATGAAAATTACATTCATAAAAAGCCATGGACATTAGTGACAATCACTTAAAATGATATTTCAAGCTCGATAATTTCTATAACCAGGACTGGAACATGACTTCCATCTCCAACTTTCAAAATTTTTCGTTTGTTTCTAAACTAACTACTAACCTGAAGTCTCTACAATGAATTGCAGATATAAATCAAACTTTTGGTATCTAATACCCAGGTAGTAGTATCACAGATAGAAAAATTATAAGGTGTTATCATGTAAGTACTTTGTCCAGTAACTATTTGCTGATTTCTCTCTATTAGCCTGTTCGGATCAAGAGATGCTAGATACTGAGGATAATTCCTTTTGTAGTATTTTAGCTTCTTACAAAAGAAGCATTCTGCTAGACTTGAGTTTAGCTCAAACTTCTTAGTCAGTTCAGGCTCCATAGCCTAATCACGACTCACTAGCACTTTCTTTTTCATTCTTTTCTTAAAAGATTGATGCCCCACTGAAGATACACCCTCAGAGGTGCCAAATGACTCCTTCAATATTTGAATGATTTTATTTGGCTTGAGCATCCTCAAATTTATAACTAAATTTGTGTTCATCATTATCCTAATTGTGCATTGCACCATGATTTGATCATTTAGCCACTTTTGATAAGTGCATCTAATCGGATCATGTGCATTGAGTGTGAAAATTTTAGGTGCTGGATTCATAAGAACATACAGGATCCTTTCATGCTTCAGAACTACTTTTCAATATTCGATACCAACTATCAAAGTTGGATCCAGTAAGCTTATCACTATCTAACAGTGATAAGAGCGATAAGTTACTAGCCATTATTGGAAAGAAAAATATAAACCTATTAGTATATGAATTATTAAAGCTTAAAGATTTGGACTTTAGTCTAAAGGTTCTTTTACTATTTTATACGAATTGATAGCCTCTACTTCCAACCTGAGAAATTACATTAATTTCTTAGTAGGTAATAGAATCTACACAGACTGCACATGGGCCCGAGTGTGGCTCGACCAACCCATATGGATCTATGATTGTATTCTTAACCAATTATTTCTCTAAATAATTTTTAATAATTAATTTTACCTCAGATTACTTTTCAGTTTGCTTTGGCCTTATCTGTAAGTCCTGGTTAGGTCCAACCATTAACATGACAGAACTCAGTACATCTGATGAACGAATGATCAGGCCGAGTGTGGCTCGACCAACATAATCACCGTCAAAAAGATACATCTGAATCATCATATTATGAATGATAATTTGAACAGCCAGATGAGCACCAGTCGTGTGTCACCTCCAATGATCATCTAAACTATTGGACCCATTATCATCCAACTTAAAGGGAGGCTATGACTTTGTTATCTCCATAACATTGTCATTTTAACGATCTAATAATTTTAGAAGATTTGGTTAACATAATTTAAAAAAATTAAAAATACAAACCCGGTACTTATAATCCTCCCATCGACTTCATCAAGTCAGATCAGGATGGATTAGAAATAAGTCGGTCCAACTGACAAGTCATCAATCCTTCTACTGACTTCACCGAGTCATGAAGAGGACTAAGATAAGTCGAACTAGGGGCACCTAAATTAGTCAAACTGATTCCTAATAAGTATGGATCAATCCCTAATCATTAAGTGATCTAATCAAAATAGAATTCATCATGTTGGCTAGGTAAGTGAGATCGGTGGGAGGGATATGCCATTAACTCATCATAGACTCAATCTATGCGAGTAGCTCTCAATTAATGACCACTGATCAAGGCTGCCAAACTTTTCTTAGACACCAACTGATTAATCAGTTTTAACTTGATCAACTTATAGACTTGGGTTCGACCGCTAAGCTAAAGATCAAGGTCTATTTAGGTCTAATCAAAGACATGAACTTGATCAACTACAACTATTGTATTTGATCTAGAGTATTCTTGACTTAATCTAAATCAACTTTTGATTAGATTTGATCAACTACTCCTTTTAGTTCATTAAATTTTTTATTCTAATATTAGATTTAACCCAATTAAAAGAATCTGATTTGAGCTAACCCATGCCCTCATATTTTATTCTATGTCATTAGATCTTCAATTCATAATTCTAGATCTAAGGATTCATCTCTTAATTCTCAATTTAGTGTAGCATTAATATGAGTTAAGATTGTTAATTGAAACCATTTTAATTTATAAACTCCTTTACATTGATTTTATGCATAAATATTTAGTTTTGAAAATTGAGTCGACTCACCCCTGGACTGAGCCGGCTAATTACAGTGGGTCGACTAAGTTCTAAACTTAGTCGACTCACTGAGATAAATAGTAACATTTACTTTCTACCTATGTAAACTGGGTAGGCTCACCAAGGTACTGAGTTGACTCAAATCAAAACTGAGTCGACTCAGCAGGCAAAAATAGTAACACTTTGCATAATTTTTAGATCCAAATAATTTTGCATAAATAAAAATAAAATCAATCATAAATCAATTTTAGATCTCATTTAAATTTATTTATGATTCTAGATTTTATTTTTTATGATTAAAATAATTATAATCACTAAGATTAGATGTCACTACTTCTCGTACAACTTATATCACATACAATAATCCTAGGGTTTCAATTCTAGAGTTTTACAAAAAAATAATTTTTTTTCTTTTGATATTCATCTTCATGAACAAATAGCACCCCTACATGCCATAAGAGATCCCCATGGAATGAAAGGAGAAGGTAATAAAATCTTACTTTCTCCTATGATCGGATAGCCATGAATGTTCAATCCGATTACTTGGCTACTAGGCATCTAATCTAATCATATCACATATAAAAAAAAATTAGATCAAATCTAAATTATATCAGATCTGATTACAATATTAGATTATATCTAAATTAGATCAAAAACATCATATGCATCATTTAAAATCAGATTTTATCAAAAATCAGTACAAACTAGGACAACTTTTCACTATAAGGGATGAGCCTTACAGCTAGAGATTAAAACAACTTTAATCTCAGTTTGTGTGGTCAATAATAAATAAATTCAGATCCAAGATATCAAATATCAGATCTAAATTAATTTAAATTTTAGATCTAATATGCAAACATAATCATGTCATAATGAACCTAGGCTCTGATACCACTGAAGAAAATCATAGATGATTTCATGCATATATTTCAAAAATTTTTTGAAATAAATCATAATAGAATACAATTAGATTAATCATATTAATCAAATATACACATGATTTGATTATTAAAATAACCTACTCTAGGATCTATGACATGATATATGACAAATATAGAATCTAAAATAAAAATCAGTAAGCATGGATGTTTGCAGTAGATCAAATCTATCTCCATCTGAGTTCAAAACTCGATATCTGAGTGTGGGTTGATGATTTTCTCTGTTGATGAATATAGTAGTAAGATTCTCACTGATTCTTTAGAGCCGCACAGGATGTCCAACCTCTATGAAAAGCCCACTCAAAGTCCCAATCTGATCGGCCTCCTCGGGAGTGCTCGCTCGTGCGAAGACCATCTTACTGGATGATCTGGATCCTTCCTTCAAATCTGTTGAACACTTTTAGAGGTTGAAGAAGGACATCTGGAGGTGATGAGGTGGAGGAAGAAAATACAGAGAGGAGACACTCTTCTCTTGTTTTCTCTCTTCCCAAACCCTAGTTGAATCCCTAGGGTTTTTTTTTTTGATGCTATGAAGCCGACCACACAACATCTCATGCCCTCCCTTTTTTTCTTTTCCATGGTGAACCAATTTCACCAGCCCTCTATTATTTCTCATCATGAAAAACCCTTTTCTCAGGTATCTCATATCTCTCACATGCCAAAATTGAACCCTTCTCAAGGTAGTGTCCCAAGAGAGATAAGGATGAGGTCATACCTTAACTTGATAAGGAATTAAATTTAAATCAGATTTGAACTTACCTTATCAATAGATATTATCTCATCTTAGGCATGGAGAATAGAGGGGCAACAAACCTTTTGGCATGAAAAATCTTCATGCAAAAAATAAAAGTGCATGAAGGGGTGGGTGGGTCCTCATGAGGCAGCCAAAGGAGAGAGAGTCCCAGTAGATTAGGACTCCTCCTTTAGATGGGTAATTTGATTCCTAACCAATTAAGGAATAAGTTGCACCCAAAGGTAAAGAGATTTTTAATCCAATTAAAAATTAATTAGATCCTAATCTAATAAGAAAATAATTGAATCCAAGTCTTGATCAAATCAGGAACTGATCTCTCTTAGCGATTAGGTCATCTCATAACCAAATCAGATCAAACCTAATGGAATTGAGCTAATCACATAGATTTTAATCTTTCAAATTGAGATTTTAAATCCATCACATAGATTATTCGGACCTAGGTTTTACTAAATTAAAATACAGTGATATATTAACTCCTATAATCTAGAGGGGTCAATCTCATCTTAACTCACATATTGACTACCATAAATTCTTGACTATATCCAAAAATCTTCCGTCACTAAATTAAAAATTCAGATAGTTTGACATCAAAACATAGGAGTTACTTGCAAGTCACCACGGTGATCTCAGATTGGAGAGACACTTATACCCAAATCTTTCGCAAGCTACTCTTGACAGTAGAGTACTCCACAGTTGATCATATTCAATGAGATCTACTCTTACATCTCACTTGTATACTATACCAGTATCTCTACATGACTTGGTTATGGGGACAACCAATGCACAACAACCTAAACTTAATAATCGCTATCATTTTAGTAATAGCATATCGTTTGGTCATGAATTAGTTTAAGAACTATATGATAAATCTTTCTTTATCGATCAAAAGTGGTCCTAAGGACTTCATCACAGCACAAAAGTTCTAAAGAAGATGTATCCTTATGATAAATAAGCTAAATAATTTTTATTAATAATTAATTTATATATATTTATAATTAGCACAATCATCAAATGATTAGCTTTAGGACAGAATTTTCAATAGCAGGCAACAATGAATGACAAATTTAGTTATAAATTCAAAGATGCTCAATCGAAGGAAATCTTTCAAATGTTGAAAGAGCCCTTTGGATACTCTGAGGTTGTGTCTTCAGTGGGGCATCAGTCCTTTGAGAAAGAAAAGGAAGAGAAGGTGTAAGTGAGTTATGCTTGGACTGTAGTGCCCGAATTGATAAAGCAGTCTAGGATTAATCCGAGTCTGACAGAGTCTCTTGACCCGAACAAGCTAAGGAAGAGAAATCTCAGCGAATGGTTGCTAGATAAGGTACTTATATGGTAATACCTTATAGTGTCTCTATCTATGATTCTACTACCTAAGTATTGGATACCAGAAGTTCGATTCATATCTGTAATTTATTGTAAGGACTTCAGGTTAGTAAAAAATTTAAAAATAATAAGAGATTCCTGAATATTGGAGATGGAAGTCATGTTCCATCCTGATTTTAGAAATTATCGAGCTCATTTTTTATCCTAATAATGTCATTCTAAGTGATTGTCACTATTATCCATTTTGATGAATATAATTTTCGTAGGCCTTTTGGCCAAAGATGGATTTACATTGTCAATAGAGAATAATTTTTATGATATCATTATGAATGGTGTTAAAATCATGCATTAACAACTAAGAATGGTATTTACGAATGGTCACAGCCTGTTAGTGTAATGTATATACCATACAAAGATCCTAGTATAGATAATATCATGGATACCTACCTTTGAATGGTCACAGCCTGTTAGTGTAATGTATTTACAAATGGTCACAGCCTGTTAGTGTAATGTATATACCATACAAAGATCCTAGTATAGATAATATCATGGATACCTACCTTTGACATTATAGGCTTGATCATAATAACAAGAATAAGACGAACAGGTTAAGTAAGGAGAGAATCCTCGAAGTTAATGATAATGAATCATTATCGATCTATGAGTCCTGTCTTCTTAAAATGATGACTAAGTCATCTTTTACTAAAAAAGATAAATGAGCCAGTGATGTTCTAAGTCTAGTACATCTGATGTATTGGACCCATAAATATGAATACCATAAATCTAAATTATTTGAAATATTCAAACGATTATGTCATGAGGTAGAAAAATAAATTGAAAAGAGTATTAAAACTCTTCAATCAGATCGAGAAAGAGAATACCTTTTTGATATTTTTTTTAACATATCTAGGAGAGAATGGGATTCTCTCTCAGTAGAATCAACTTTGTTAGATATAGTATAATCCATGATGGAGTTTTCAAGTCTATCAGTCTCTTTTTGGGGTTATGCTCTTGAGACTAGTTATGTTCTGAACAAGTTTCTAAGTGAATTAGTCGCAAAGACACCATATGAGATATAGACTGAGCATAGGCCGATACTCTCTTACCTTAGGATTTGAGGATATCTAGCTTAAGTCAAGCATTTGTAGACCAATAAGCTTAGATCCCGATCTGATAAGTATTATTATATAGGGTATCCCAAAAAAACTAGAGGATATTACTTCTACCTTGTTAAAGAATAAGAGTTGTTTAGTATTCTTTTTAGAAAAAGAGTTCCTTGATGAAGGAACTAATGCCTCTAAAGTTGAACTTATAAAATTCGACAGATAGAAAAATCAACACAATCTAGTGAACCCATAGCATTGAATTTGATTAGATCAAATTCAAAACCCATTGTAAAGGCACCATTTAGGAGATCTGATAGAGTATCGCATCAGTTGGACAGATATTATATTTTCTAGGTTCGGGATGTGATCTTGTTGAACTCGATGAGAACAATGAGGATCCGATCACCTATATGAATACCATGCTGAGATTTGACTTCGATAAGTGGCTTTGAGCCATGAAGTCTGAAATGAAGTTCATGAAGATCAACGATGTATGAATATTTGTTGATTCATTCGAAGGGATAAAACCCATAAGGTGTAAGTAGATCTTCAAAAAAAAAGAGGTGCAGATGGGAAGGTGGCAACCTATAAAATCTATCTGGTTGCCAAAGGGATATCATCAGCATTATAGTATTGACTATGATGAAATATTTTCTCCTATAGCAATGCTACGTATCTCAGAGTTGGAACATATATTTTGATAAGAGATCTAGACATATGACTTCATTGAGAATGAAGAAGAACTTTGCAAATATAAATGGATTAATAGTTCTATGAGTATATTTTTTATTTTGTATGTGGATCAAATTTTTTTAATCAAGAATGATACCTCTTACATTACAGGGAATAAATGTTTGGCTATCATCACAATTCTCTTTAATGGACTTGGAAAAAGTATCCTACATCCTAGGGATGATAATCTATGGAGATAGATCTAAAAGATTGCTTGGGTTATCTTAGTCCATGTACATTGATATCGTGCTAAAATGGTTCAGCATAGAGAATTTCAAGGAAGGCTATCTGTCGATAGGTTATAAAATTTTTCTCTCGAAGAAGAGATTATTTGACAACTCCTCAAGAGAGAGAGCATATAGAAAAATTTTGTTCTAATATGTATGCCATGGCATGTACGACACCGAATGTGGTATACTCAATAGGGGTAGCGAGTAGATATCATTTTAATCTGAGTGAGGACCACTGGAAGGTCATTCTTAAGTATTTGAGAAATTTTAAGGATCAATGGCTTGTTTATGGAGAATCTGACTCAAAACTTATGGAGTTTATAGACTCCAATTTTCAGTTGGATTATGATAATCGCAAGAGCATGTTAGAATACAGTTTTACCCTAAATGATGAAGCAATCTACTGAAAAAGTTTTGAATAGAATACTGTGGCCAATTCAATTTGCAATGCAAAATGTCTCATAGCATCTAATGTTGCTAAGGAAGCTATATAGTTATGGAAGTTCATTGGCGAGTGCAGAGTAGCTAAAGGAAAAACCGCCTTTTTCCTTGTAGGATCTTCCAGATCTAATGAGATCTGAGGCAGAATATTTAAAAAAAAAAAATTATCCTATGATATTTTAGATCTAAGATCTTTTAGATTTGATTCTTATTATCTAATATTTAATCTAAAATTAAATCTAAAACTTGAGGATTAGAGAAATATCTCTAGGGTAACTAGACTACCCTGTAGATGATTACAGCAATGCCCAAGGTTCAAAAATAGCCACACAGTCATCTGGCCTCTACCAGTATCCACTCAAATAGGATCTAGATCATCTTCTCCTTGTGAATCTCTGCTCCAAAAATCAGATCTGGATCTGATCTGAAAGATCTTCAAAAGATCTTCTGAAGCTGGAGCAGCAGCTTCTCGACAAATCCCTGCAGCCTTCTGATCAGGGAGCCACCACGCCTTGGACAAGCACCAGATGGATGCCCAACTTTTTGGATGTGAAGAGGGGAGAGAGAAGACCAGAGGGGGTATGAAGAAGTGGAGGGATATCAGGCTTTTGCTGGATATTGAGCAAATTCTTTAAACCCTAGGTGCAGACAGGGTTTAAATAGACCCTGCTGCGCCATGCAGTGCCACATTATTCGACCAATCAAAAAATTCTAATTAATTATGGATAAATTTTGATTGATGGAGTGATATCATCTGATCATATCAGATAAGAATCCCACCAAACCCTCCTACTATTGGTGCCAACACTGGATAAACACAGTGAGATTGGCGCCCAATAGTTTGAGTCGATCAAGGCATAGAGTCCTCATCTCATAGGACTCTATCCTTATCCACTTGGGGCACACGTCCAATCTGATCTTGGCACCCACTTTGAGGCCTAATTTAGTAGGTAGACACTCCACAAAAACTCTCCAATGACCTCTTGCCAAGTGGCCTTCAATTCAAGATCCATAAGTCAACATTTGATCGATGTCCTAAAACGAAAATGACAGGTGATAGGAATTGGCAGGTGTTATCTTAAATTCATCTCATGAATTAAGATAAAACTTTTTTGAGCTAGACTGGCTCTAGTCAGACTGAGAGAAACCTTCTCAAGATTCTTTGGGTGAGCCAAATCACATTTGGCTCAGTCGAGATGAAAAAGATTGCACGAGGAGAAAGTTAGGCTCAATCGTGTGCTAGCACGATTTTCTTGAACCTAATTGGATCTAATCCAAATCAATCGAACTGGACTAGCTCAATTGATGACATTCAGACCCTAACTCTTGTTTGTGTAACCCAGTTAGGTTTATTTTTGTATGGTAATGAGATATGTCGTGATCTCATCATCGACATCATCGAAACTCCTTTCGATGGATCAGAACTCTTTTGATTCAGATAATTAGAATGATCGATCATCAAGATCATTCTAATTGCTCCTAAAATCTATCAGTGACATCTAGCAGTATATGGTGGCAATCCATCAGAAATGAAGACGAACCTCTCGGTGCAGCTACCTGTGTGATTGAGTTCTTCTATCATGAGTCCCGACTGAATTAGGATTAAAGTGAACTCGTCAAATCCAACATCAGTCATATGAATCAATCGATCGATCCAAGTCCGATGTGAAACCCCAATGAAAAAGAGTTTTCTATTATTTCACTCTGCCATGGCCATGGGCTTAAGGACTCGATCTTTCGATCATCATAGGACTACTCCTCTTATCTACCGAGATTGATAGATCCCATCTTGGTGCAATCTGATTCCTACAATGAATATGCTACAGCCAACATACACCTCAGGGTTCTAAATGGCTAGGAGACCGAGTTATGGTGTAGTCAAACTATAACACACTTAAGATGAACTATCGATGTACCTCAGGTCGAAGAACTAGACACACAGCTACAGCATCGAGCTAGTCATTACGAGAAGGTAGACTTCCTTATGACTGCTCGAGGTGGTCATGCTCAGTACTCTCATTCTCAATGAATACCTATACTCTCGCTCTGGTGTCTCCATACCGTAGACTCAAGATACATCTATCCTAAGAAAGCGATCGTACACCAACCTTCTGGATCGATCACCATCCTCATGATGATCCTATGGTTAGGAGCTGTTTATGAGTTAGTTATGTAAATTTATGCCTTAAATTTTCAACTCTTGAAAATATGAATTAACATTCCTACTAACTCAAATGATGTATCACAGACATAATGTATACAATATGATAGTAGAATAACCCTTTTATTCATTTATAGTCAAAATTATAAATTTGCCCTTACATTTGTACAGAAATGTGTCAGCCAATCTGGCATCTAGGATACACATCTAACAAACTCTCACTTGACCTAATGCCAATTGGCTACATATCTAAGTCCCATCTTCTCAAGGTGGGCTTCGATCTTCTACTGGCCTAATGGCTTTGTCAGTGGGTCTGCCATATTGTCTGTGGAGTCGACTCTCTTAACCTCGACATAATCTTTTTTGAGATAATCATGGATCAGATGGAATCACCGCTCGATATGCTTGGACTTCTGGTGAGACCTTAGCTCCTTAGCTAGAGCTATGGCATCATTATTATCGCAATAAAGAGGGATGGCATCCGATGACATCACTCCAAGCTCTGCGGCAAAGGTCTTATACTAGAATGTCTCTTTCGCATCTTTCGATGCAGCAATATACTCTGCCTCTATGGTAGAATCAGCAATCACCGTCTGCTTGAAACTCTTCCAACTAACTGCACCACCATTGCAAATGAACAGACTCCCAGATGTCGACTTTCGATCATCTATATCAGACATAAAGTCTGAGTCTGTAAATTCCTGAACCTGGAGTTCTCCATTCCCAAAGACTAGAAACATATCCTTAGTCCTTCTCAAGTACTTAAGGATACATTTCACAGAAGTTCAGTGCTCTTCACCTGGATTCGACTGATATCTGCTTGTGACACTCACAGCATGGGCTATATCAGGTCGTGTACATCGCATGGCATACATGAGTCTCCCTATTACGGAAGCATAAGGGATCTTGCTCATGCGTTCAATCTCCTCAGGTGTGCTAGGGCACATCTTCTTGGAGAGATGAATGCCATGTCTAAAAGGTACTAAATCTCTTTTGGAGTTTTTCATGCTAAACCTTTTTAGCACCTCCTCTATGTACATCTTCTGTGAAAGTCCCAACATCCTATTTGGTCTATCTCTATAGACCTTAATACCCAGTATAAAGGATGCCTCTCCTAGATCTTTCATAGAGAACTTCTTAGACAACCATATTTTGACTGAGGTCAATATGAAAATATTATTCCCAATCAGGAGGATGTCATCTACGTACAGTACGAGGAAGACAACTATGCTCCCACTGACCTTCTTGAACACACATGATTTCTCCTCGTTCTTAATGAAACCAAATATTTTGATCACATCATTGAAATGAGTATTCCAGCTCCGAGATGCTTGCTTAAGTCCATAAATGGACCTTTGCAGCTTGCAGATCTTGTGATCATCATCATTGGATGTGAAACCAAGCGGCTGTTCCATATAGATATCTTCCTCAAGATATCCATTTAAGAACACCATTTTCACATCCATCTGCCATATTTCATAATCAAAATAGGCTACAATAGCAAACAATGTGCGGATGGATTTTAGCATAGCTACGGGTGAAAAGGTATCCTGATAGTCATTGCCTTCGTGTTGACTATAACCTTTCGCTACAAGCCTAGCCTTGAATGTCTCCACATTCTCATCTGCACCTATCTTTCTCTTGAAGATCCATTTACACCTAATAGGTACAATACCTTCAGGTGGATCTACCAAGGTCCAGACTTGGTTTAAGTGCATCGAGTCAATTTCTGATCTCATTGCCTCTAACCATTTCTCGGAGTCGATATCTGATATCGCCTCGTCATAGGTCTTCGGGTCATCACCATGAGCCCCATTTCCCATGAGGAACATTTTCTCTACTTCCTCTTATATAGTACCTAAGTACCTTTTAGGAGGATGGAAAACTCTAGTTGATCTACGAGGTGCAAAAGGTTGTGTTAGGACTGGTTCTAATTGATTGGGTTGCTCAGGTTCTTTAGCTCGTTGCTCTTGGGAGACATTCTCCTTGAGCTTAATTATTCTTTCGATGCCACCATCTTGAATAAACTATTTTTTAAGAAAAATAGCATGTCGATTCACAATCATATTGTGATCTTTCAAAATATAGAAATAGTATCCTAATGACTCTTTAGGATATCCTATGAACCGAGATCTAAAAGATCTGAACTCTAACTTGTCCGCCTACTGTCTCTTGACATGAGCCGGACAACCCCAAATTCTGAGATGACTCAGACTTGGCTTCTTACCATGCCATATCTCATACGGTGTGGTAGGAATGATTTTAGAGGGAATCCTATTCAATACATATATTGCTGTCATGAGACAATGTCTCCAAAGAAACTCAGGGAGGTCCGTGAAGCTCATCATGGAATGGACCATATCTAATAGGGTCCGGTTCCTCCATTCTGAAACCCTGTTGAGTTGTGGCATTCCAGGTGGAGTCCATTGAGAGACTATACCATTGTCCTTAAGATAGTCTAGGAACTCCCGACTAAGGTATTCACCTCCTCGATCTGATCGAAGAACCTTAATGGGCTTTCCTGTTTATTTTTCTACTTCATGTCTGAATTCTTTGAACTTTTCAAAGGCTTCAAACTTGTGTTTCATTAGAAACACATATCCGTACCTAGATATATCATCAATGAAGGTAATGAAGTAGACATAGTTGCCTCTAGCCAGCACATCAAATGGGCCGCATACATCTGTATGTACTAGGGCAAGTAGGTCTGTGGCCCTTTCCCTATGTCCTGTAAAAGGGAGCTTGTTATTTTGCCTTGAAGGCATGATTCACAAACTGGATATGACTCAGAAGTCAACAGACTCAATAGCCTAAATTTTTCCAATTTGTTAACCCTGTCTTCCGCTATATGACCTAGCCTTAGGTGCCACAGATACCTATCATTTAGACTATCTCTAGGCCTTTTAATTCTTATGGCATTCACATTTTACTCGATATTAAATACAGATACATCAATATGTAGCTGATAGAGACCATTAATAAGAAAATCATTTGTAACTTTATTATTTCTATAAAATATGTTACAATGGTTCTTATGAAAGCTAATCACATAGCCTTCTTATTCTAAATATGAAACAGAAATCAAATTCCTGCTTGCTGCAGACATATAATAACAGTCTCTAAGAACTAAATCTAATCCTAACGGTAATCGCAGAGGGTAGGTTCCCACGGCCATAGCAGCAACTCTTGCTCTGTTTTCGATGCGTAGAATCATATCCCCATCCCTCAGCCTCCTGCTCTCCTCAAGATCCTGCATAGAAATACACAAATGAGCACTAGAACCAGAGTCAAGTATCCAACTGGATGCAGAGGAAACCATAAGAATAGATTCTATAATGAGCATTCCTCCAAAAGGACCATCCTTCTTGTTCTTCAGGGTGGCTAGGTACTGAGGATAGTTTCGCTTCCAATGGCCTTCTGAATTGCAGTGAAAATATTTTTCCTTTTTAGCAGCCTTCTTCTTCGATTCTGTCTTCTTCTTCTTCCCATCCACCTTCGACTTTTTTGCAGACTTCTTCTTCTTTCTAAAATACTTTCTCTTGGAAGAAGTCCGCTCCACAGTAAGGACTAAGCCTTTTGAACCCTTCAAAGAAAGCTCAGCCGTAACCAACATGTTCATTAACTTAGCCAAGGTACACTGCATCTTATGCATATAGAAGTTCATGATGAACTGACCATATGCATCAGACAAGGATTGAAGGATCACATCAATCTAAAAATCTCTGTCTAAGATGACACTGAGCTTCTTAAGCTCCTCAAGGTCCTTGATCATTGTCAAACAATGATCTTGGACTGACTGCCCATCACACATTTTAGCCTTAAAAAGCCTTTGGCAGACTTGATACTTGGCTGCGTGACTTTGTTCACCAAACAACTCTTGTAGGTGAGCCAACATTTGGTAGGTAGTCATAATGTTCTCATGTTGGCACTGCAAGTCATCAGACATGGCACCCAACATGTAGTACCTGGCTTTGTTATCGTCATCCGTCCACTTTTTTAGAGATGCTCTCTATTCAGTAGTTGAACGTGCTGGCATGGCAGGTGGGTCCTGATCCAAGACATAAGTCAGTTTTTTGAAACCTAGAATAATTCTGTAGTTCCTCAACCAGTCCTTAAAATTAGGTCCAATCAATCTGTGGGTGTCTAGTATTTTGGTCAGGGGATTGGATGCAGACATGTTTCCTATAGAGAGTCAAGAGTTTCTAGTTAGATTTTGTAATCAGACTTAACCAATTTGTTTAGAGGTTTTATTTTTAAACAAATTAGGCTCCCACTATTTTTTCAGGTCCCTACACTCCCTAGGTAGAGATGTGAAAATCTTCGTGATTAGTGATTTCTAGTGGGTGGTGCGGTCTCACCGACTGGCTCACCACCTCACCTAACAGTTATTGGTGATGGGTCAACCGATGAGTAGACAACTCTTGTCCAATGATTCTCTAATCATGGTGCACCCAAAACTTGGTGTGTAATTCATGAAGCTCACCGTGCCCGAAATATTGCTCTAATCCTTAGTTAAGTCAGACCCATCATTTGCACGAATTAGATTCCTGATTGGGTCCCTCATCGTATCCGAAATATTGAGCACAACCCATCCTCTAATCCATAGCATCCAATGCCTAATGGACATGGTTGCGTCTTTCTGATGCAACTGAGCCACTGTAACCAGCCAAGATAATCAACCTCGGAAAGGGCCCGCACATCCACAATGGTGGAAGACCTTAGACTTAATATTTTTTTAGAGAGATTTGATTTAGATCTCATTAAACTTGACTTGACATAGTCATAACAATTATGACTAATCTAATGACATGGGTTAGATCGAATTGTTAGCCACCTCAAATCAGAACTGGATCGACACATATGGCCAGATAAGTGAGACCGGTGGGAGGGATATGTCATTAACTTGACAAGAACGCATTCAAGTCGAGTAGCTCCCAATTAAAAACCAGTCAGTCACATCTGTCCAACTTACCTTAGACACCAAATTGTCGAACCAGAACCAATTGGGTTAGCCTACAATCCAGGCTCTAACCACTGAGCCAAATTAGGCCTTAACTTGATCGAGTCATATCTAAATGTGATTTGACCTTGACCTAGACTTAATCCTATTAGGCTGGTCAATTATTATCTTTCATGATCCCACTTAACCAACTTTTGATTCGGTTTGATCAACCGCTAGACCTAATTGAGCTACCCAAGCCCGAACCCAATTTTATGAAAATGACTTAGATCTGAAATTCTCAATTTTAGACCTAATTTAATTTCATAAGCTTAATTCATTAATTAAGTCTTGGATTTATAAACAAAATATGTAAATAAATCCTAGGGTTTCAGGATCTAAAATTTTATAGAAAAATAAATTTTAATTTCTGATTAAGGATGAACGTGCAGCATCCTTACATGCCATAAGAACACCCCATTGAATGGGAGGAGAGGGTCTTAAACCCTATTTTATTCTTATGATCGGACGACCATGAGAAATATCTTAATCAGAAATATTGATTTAACTACAAAACTAGTTAGATCTAAGTTACATATCACATATACAATTTCAGATCTAACTTATACATGCTTTGCATACATCTCATGTATTAAAATCTGATCTAATTAGCATACTTTCAGATCTGATACATTACATGTAACATCTAAAAAATAAGATTTAAATTGAACTATTCAATATAAAATCTATTCTAGACAGTTACTAGAATAATTCTACAACTAGTCTAGGCATGCAGCAGATCAATCTTATGAATTAATTAAATTTTATTTTCTATTTTTTGATCTGAATATAATATTTATAATATTAGAAAATTAAATAATAAATTAGATTTAATTTATATTTTAATCATATTAAAATATAAAACTTCAAGACTATTCATAGTTTAAACTATTCCTAGTCCAGTCATGCATCTCATACATGTTAGATCTACTTAGATTTAATTTTAAATTTTTTGATTTTAGATCCAATCATATCTGATATGAATCTAAAATTTATTAATATCAAATAAATAAAAATAAAAATTAAATCTAAATTAGATCTGAAATAGAGCCATCAACCTGGCTCTGATACCAGTTGAAGGAAAAATCACTTTTTTCCTTGTAGGATCTTTCAGATCTAATGAGATATGGGGCGAAATATTTAAAAAAAAAATCATCTTATCATATTTTAGATCTAAGATCTATTAGATTTAATTTTTATTATTTAATATTTAATATAAAATTAAATCTAAAACTTGAGGATTAGAGAAATACCTCTAGGATAACTAGATTACCTTATAGATAATCGCAGCAAGATTCTCTGGGTGAGCCAAATCACATTTGGCTCAGTCGAGATGAAAAAGATTGCATGAGGAGAAAGTTAGGCTCAATCGTGTGCTAGCATGATTTTCTTGAACCTAATTGGATCTAATCCAAATCAATCAAACTAGGCTAGCTTAATTGATGACATCCAGACCCTAACTCTTGTTTGTGTGACTCAGTTAGGTTCATTTCTGTATGGTAATGAGACATGTCATGATCTCATCATCGACATCATCGAAACTCCTTTCGATGGATCAGAACTCTTCTGATTCAGACAATTAGAATGATCGATCATCAAGATCATTCTAATTACTCTCAAAATCCACCAGTGACACCTAGTAGTATATGGTGGCAACCAATCAGAAATGAAGATGAACCTCTCAGTGCAGCTACCTGTGTGACTGAGTTCTTCTATCATGAGTCCCGACTGAATTAAGGTTAAGGTGAACTCGTCAAATCCAACATCAGTCATATGAATCAATCGATCGATCCAAGTTTGATGTGAAAGCCCAATGGAAAACTCTTTTTTATTATTTCACTCTGCCATGGCCATGGGTTTAAGGACTCAATCTTTCGATCATCATAGGACTACTCCTCTTATCTATCGAGGTTGATAGATCCCATCTTGATGCAATCTGGTTTCTACAATGAATATGCTACAGCCAACATACACCTCAGGATTCTGAATGGCTAGGAGATTGAGTTATGGTGTAGTCAAACTATAACACACTCAAGGTGAATTATCGATGTACGTCAGGTCGAAGAACTAGACACACAGCTACAGCAACGAGCTAGTCATCAACGAGAAGGTAGACTTTCTTATGACTGCTCGAGGTGATCACGCTCAGTACTCTCGTTCTCAACGAATACCTATACTCTCACTTCGATGTCTCCATACCATAGACTCAAGACACATCTACCCTAAGAAAACGATCGTACACCAATCTTCCGGATCGATCACCATCCTCGTGATGATCCTATGGTCAGAAGCTGTTTATGAGTTAGTTATGTAAATTCATGCCTTAAATTTTCAACTCTTAAAAATATGAATTAATATTCCTACTAACTCAAAGGATGTATCACAGACATAATGTACACAATGTGATAGTAGAATAACCCTTTTATTCATTTATAGTCAAAATTATAAATTTGCCTTTATATTTGTACAGAAATGTGTCAGCCAATCTGGCATCTAGGGCACACATCTAATAGTATCACTCTCCATTCATGGTCCTATCCTGTTGTACTATACAGCATTGGAGCCATAGCTCAAATGATGGATCCAAAGTCCCATCAACTTACCAAAAATATTTTGCATCACTACCATCTTATTTGGAAGATCGTGGATTGAGGTGACGTCAACCTTTAGAAAATCGACGGAAGAGAGAACCTGATCGATCCATTTACTAAAGCCTCGATATCAAGGAGTTTGATGATTATAAATTGAAGATGGATATAAGATACTATACTGATTGCTTTAGTCTAAGTGGGAGTTGTTAGGCATTATGTCCTAAAATCAATCATTTGATGATTGCACTAGTTATAAATGTATATAAATTAATCATTAATAAAAGATATTTAACTTATTCATCATAAGGGTACATCTTTTTTGAAACTCCTGTATTGTGATGAAGTCCTTAGGACTACTTTTGATCGTTAAAGAAAGATTTATCGCATGATCCTTAAACTAGTTCACAACCAAAAGATATGCTATTACTAGGATGATAATGATTATCAAGTATAAGTCATTGTGTGCCATATGCGTTGGTTATCCTCGTAACCAAGTGGTGTGGAGGTACTGGTATGGCATATAAGTGAGATGTAGGAGTACATCTCACTGAACATGACCAATTGTGGAGTACTTTACTATCAAGAGTAGCTCATGAAGGGTGTGGGTATAAGTGTTTCTCTGATCTAAGATCACCACAGTGACTTGCAAGCAACTCACTGTGCTTTGGTGCTGAACTATCTGAATATTTAATTCAATGATGGAAGGTTTCTGGACACAATCAAGTATTTATGGTAGTCAGTTTGTCAGTCAAGATGAGACTGAACCTTCTAAATTTAGGAGTTAATGCATCAGTGTATTTCAATTTAATAAAATCTAAACGTGGATAATCCATGTGATGAATTTAAAAAATTGAAATACAATGTGGATGACTATTTCAGGATTGACAATTAAATCCTAGGTCACATTGAGTATTAGAGTCAAAGAGATGAATTATATAATAACCATATGCTAGTAGGTTCTGGAATGTTGCTTTGCAATCATCCGACCTATCTGGACGTCAGATTCCATTGCTAGATAGTAACATTGATTAGTTCAAAAATTTATTCCTATGCTATCGACTTAGGTTCGAACCTATGAGATCATACTCAAAAAAAATTTTTGACTGATCATGTGGCTGATCAACGATTGAAATTATTCAAGGGTGTAATCATCAATTCAACTGATGATTAACCTTATGCAAAAATTATGATAAATAATTTGCTAAGTGTTAGTGAATTAATAGAAAATTAATTAGTAATTAGATTACTAATTTATTGAAATTCGAGATTTGGTGCATGCATATGTATTGTAAAACTTTATTTTCTAAACACCACAGTGGTGAACAAGATTAAAATACTTTTAATCCAAATTATGCATGTATAAAAATATAAAATCACATGGATCTATTTTATATGCTGAAATTGATGTATGCTGAAATTCAGATTGTGATCAAATCACATACTTATTTTGCAATCTTTTTCTGCAAATCTGGATCTGAAAGAGAAGAGGTTCTCTCTTAGCCGTACAAGTGTCCGACCTCTATGAGTATCCACTCAGAATCAGTCTGGAACAGCCCTCTTTAATCTGAATTTTTTTCTCTAAAATTCAGTCTACTGAATCTGAACGAAGCCTGGATCACGATCAACACTTGATCTCTTTTCTTATCTTCTTCTTCTCCTTTTCTCTTGAGTTTCTTCTTACTATGTACTTCTACCAAATTTTAGAAACCAACAAAGAAGAGGCACCCAATAGCCTTGGGTGTGAAACACCTTGGGACGTGCATCCCAAGAGAAGGGGCATGTAGAACGCCCAAGAGAGAAGAGAAAAGGGGAGAAAGAGAGGGCATGGAGACCTTCTATGAGTGTGGGGGCTGCGGGTTTGGATGCTCTATAGACCTTAGGGGAGGTCCTTTTAAATAGGCACAAGGATTGAATCTTATTCAATCACATAATACAAGTCCTACTTGCATTGAGTTTCCTATTAACTTAAGTTATCTAACTTACTTTAGGAGACCCTTTAGATGCCAACAATTGAAGCCCTTTAATCCATAATTAGACACCTCAAAATACACCCAAGAGATGCCTCATAGAAGAAATAAAGGCCCTCTAATCAATGGACACGCCCAACTTGATCAAATCAAGGTGGCGCCCAAGAATAACTATCAAAAAAATTAATTAAGGACTTACACCCTTAATTAAAATGATCCATAACCTTGCACACCCAATAATTAGAGTCTCATAAATCTTATTCTTATAGATTATTAGCATATAATTAAGTTAAAATTATCTTATCAAATAAATAATCTCAATAGAAAGAGAAATTGAGTCCAACCATGTGCTAGCAAGGTTATCATGAACCCAATAAATTTCTCTAAATCCAATTGAGACTTCATAATCTCAATTGCTTATTTCAGATCTAATCTCTTTATTGTGTGACCCCATAGATTTAATTCTATCTAGTAGTGAGATATATAATGATCTCTATCAAAGTATCATTGAAATTCTTTTCAATGGATCGGAATAATTCTACTCTAACTCAATAAGGATTATCGATCCAGAATAATCTTAGTGAGCTCTCACAATCCATCAGTGGCTCCTAACAGTAGTAGTGGCAATCCAGTAGAACTGAATTGAATCTCTAGATGTAGTTAACATATGATTCAGTCCCTCTATCGTGAGTTTCGACTAGATGGCAAGTTATAGATAAATTGTCAAACCTCAGCATCAATCATATGATAGATTCGACTAGCTCAAGTCCAGTTGTGACTTCTATGAAAATTCTTTTCCATCAATCATACTGCTGTAGCCTCAGACTCTTAGACTTAGCCTCTCAAATCTCATAGGACTACTCCTCTCTATCAAGATCGATAGATCTTATCTTGATGCTTACCCCACTCCTACAGTGGACCAACTGTCACCAACATCCACTACAAGGGCTCATTGACACTCATATTTATGTGTCAGTCAAACTCTAGCAGCCTCATTGTGAGTAACAGTACTATCTCAAATCAAAAGATCAGTCACACAACTATAGAATCGAGATAAAATCACTGACGATCGAATAAAAATCCAAGTGATCTCTCATATAGTCATGCTCAGTACTAGTTATTCTCTAACAACTACCCGCACTCGTCACTCTGTGTCTCTACATAGTAGATCAGAGAATCATCTATCTTGAAGGAGCGATTTGTGCACCAGTCTATTTGGATCTATCACCGTCCTCATGATGATCTTATGACTTGGAGTATTTAGGAATTAAATATATGTATCTAATTTTTAACAACTTGAAAATATGTATCGAAACTAATTTCATAGACGATTCAAGGATACATCACACTTGAATGAAAAAGAACTTATCCTTTTATTGATCATATCAATATATTAAGTATAAAATTATATCCTAAATTTTTTATAATGTGTCAGCCATATTGGCTTCTAGGATATTATTGCCCAGCTATGCAACCCAAGAGGGGGGGGTGAATTGGGTTTCTAAAAATTTAAACTTAACTTATAACTATTAAGATTATTTAACAATGAGCAAGATAAGTATGGAGAGTGTAATATATGCAAGGTGTAGAAGTTAGATGCAAGAATGCAAGAGAATAAAGAAATTTAAAAAGAGAGCAAGTAAGCACAACACAAACAAGAAGATTTATAGTGGTTCGGTGCCAACTTTGCACCTACATCCACTCCTCAAGCTCCTACTTGGGAATTCAAATCCACTAAACTGTATTCAACCTGAATACAATCATCGGAACCTCCGACTCTAGCTATCCCAAGCTAGAACACTTATTTTTCAGGTATAAGCCAACCCAATACAATCTGATTCAAGGTTCGGATCAACCTTTCCATGTTTTGGAATCTTTCCAAAATAAAAACAATAACTCAAAAAAGAGTATTACAGTTAATTACACAGAAATACAGATGAAGCTCCTTTAATGAGCAGATAATGCTTTAAATATACTTTACACAATTAGAAGGAAGCTTTTTCTGATTTTCTCAGGATGGTTGAAGACTTGAATGAGCTCTTGAGGAGTTGGTGAACTTGAAATAAAAGCTTCTTGAACTCTTTTAGTGGGCTCTTGCTTAGGGTTGAAATGAATGCTTGAAGAATCTTTTTCAAATCTCTTCCTTCTCTTTGATTCCCTCCTTTAAGTGCCTTTTTATAACTTTAAATAATGGTGGAGAGTAATCTAGGATGAAATAGAGCCATTAGAGCACATTAAATGAGTATTAAATACAATCGAAATGGGTTAAAAACTAGCCGTTGCGGAAATTTTCCGTCACAGGGGTCGACTCATGCTCATGGGTCGACTCATGGGGTCGACCTCTGTGAAAAAGAACAGAAAATGACTGTTCTGTAATTTTGACCTATAGAGCAGCAGAGGTCGACTCATAGACCGACTCATACCAAGGGGTCGACCCATAGGGTCGACTCACAGAGTGTGCCAGCCAAAAAATTTTGCGTGCCGTTCAGCCCTTCTAGCCATGAGTCGACTCATGGGGTCGACTCAAAAATATAAACCTAATTTTTTTATAAAATATACTTTCAAAAATATTAAAATTACCTCCAATAGATTGCACATCTTTTGTTCTTGCTCTTGAGGCTTCCGAATTAGATCTTGATAAAATTACGATTTTGCCTCTGAAATGCAATAAGTCTTTTTTCAAGCCAAAATCATTAGAAACTCCCTCAAATGCTTTGTAATCATCAAAATCAATTCAAGGAGCAACAATCTCTCCCTTTTTGATGATGACAAAATACTTGAGCAAAAGCGTATATAAAGTATTGAATATGAATTTCAAATTTATGAAGATGCATCACCTAAATATTATAGTCAAGTATTTGAATGAAATACATCATAAGCAGTTTGAAGATAAATTTGTAACTTGCTAAAGATTTAAAATTTGCTTATAAGTTCATTTGCTTGGAAAAAAAAGGTGATGATTTTGATTCTTTGACACATGTACCCATTTGCATAACAATTTACTTATTGCTCATTCTTTATTGCTTATTGCTCAATCTTGATTTATTGCTTATTGCTCAATCTTGATTTTGATTCTCTACTTTTCTTTTTTGACAGCATCAACTAAGATTCTCTACTCTCCTTTTTAAGGACATATTTTCTCTATTCCTCCTTTATGATGGGATCAATTTTACTTCTTTAGCTCCCTTCTTTGATTGCTTATTTCTCTATTGCTTATTATTTTACTCCCCCTTAATATAGCAAACGTAAAAGATATACCAATTTCCTCATTTAGAAGATATTGTAATTCATAGTATTTCACAATACAAATATACGTTATTTTTCATATCTCATAATTAAAAGCAATTCGATTCACATTCATAGACATCATTGAAGGTCAAAGTATCTATATATATATATTCAAAAAGTGACTGAATACATAGGTGTTTCAATATATATGAGTCAACTTAGAGTACAAAATTTATGGATAGAAACTATCCAAAAGTCAATCAGTCAACACATTACATAGCCCACAAAATAGATCCTAGACAAAAACAAAAGAAAGGACAAACTATACTGGATCTAATAGATGTCATGGCTGGAAGGATCGGAGTCTGATAAATCAGAGATAGGGTGAGGAGATGAAGGATTATGTCCATGAGCTCGACCTCGATCGCATCTGCCTTTGCCACGGGTAGAGGTGCCAGGACGAGAAGAGGGGTGAGAAGATCCTGAAGCCTGAGAAGCTATGGACTGAGCTGCAAGTAAGAGTCTGATGGTGACCAGAAGATTCAAAGCTCTCGAGACAGACTACATCAGGGTGCTGAACTGAGTAGAAACATGTTCACTAGAGCCCCTGATCTCTCCTCAGGAAGTCAAAACCACTCTCTAAGACTCCTCGCAGTCTGGCCGCCTCCGTAGATAGGTCTGAGACCTCTGTGATGTCCTCATGCGGCTGTGGATGGGCTAGAGCTAACACTTGCCCCTGCAAGTCAAGTACTCTACCAGTCAGTCTCAATATACGACCCTCAAGCTGCTCAATGTGTACTGACTGATCAGTAATCATCTGAAAAATAGTGGAAATGTGAGGGATCAGTGTCTGATCAGATGCATTCTGAGATGTCGATCGCTGTGCAAAAATTGAAGTACCAATCTGTCGAGATAGAATAGAGGCTACTCGCTGAGATATCATCTCAATCTGATCATCTGCCAATCTGAGCTCTGAAGGATGTGCTCTGCTGTCCGACTGCTGAACTGAAGTATGCCTCCTCGCAGACTTTGACGGGCCAGCCTCATGGTCAGAAACAAACTGAATATCTAGTGATACTGCCCTGTGATCAAAGAGGGGTGAGAATGGTCCTTCCTCCTCTGCTCTATCTTCAGCTCTCTCTTCCACACTTTTTGTCCAACCACCATCAGTTTTAGAAAATCCCATACAGTGCAATGTGTGACGGTTGATAGTGTTAGAGTGGGATAGTCTCGCTACAGCCTCCCCCTCAAAGCTAACTCTGAACCTCCTAAAAACTAAAGTGAGAGCCATTCCAAAAGGCAAGTGTGCCTTGGACCTATTCAAGGTCTCTCTCATAGCCTCAAACATCAATACCGAGAGGTTCAGGGGGGTTTGTGTAATCACATGATACATAATACAGATATCCCGATCAGAAAGAAGATCATGTCTACCACTTCTAAGAAAAAATAATTTGGTTACCATGTGGTGTAGCAGTCTCATCTCAATAGAAAGAATCTTTGCCTCTAATTTGTTCAGACTTTCAGTGAAGGATCTCCCTAGGATAACATTTATTCCTTCCTCTTTAACTGGGAGCTCCATGTTGGTATACCCCTCACATGGTAAATGAAGAATCTGCCCTAAAAGCACAGGATCTAGGCTAATGTCAACACCCTTCACTGTGGATTTCACTGTTTCATTGCTGTACCCCAAGTTTAGGTAAAATTCTCTGACAAGATCAACATATGTATTTTCTTTTAAGGAGCAGTAAAATTTCCAACCTTGGTCCTTAATCTTTGATCCGATAGTGAACCCTTCTTTTTCAAAAAATCTGAAATCAATATTTTTTCCGGACTCTACTTTTTTATCGGAGAGGGGTACCTTACTAGGGCTGATTGGAGACCAGGTTATAGTTGGAGCTGAAGCAGGAGCAAAATTTGAAGCAGAAGTGGTCTCAGTTGCTAGTCTCTTTTGGCGCACACTTTCCTCCAACCCGCGAACTGATTTCCTCCTCTGTGGAAGCTTCATCTTGGGAGCCATTTGCACAGGCAGGACTAGCACAGAACTTAGGAGAGCAAACGTGAGGGAGAGATGAAGGGTTTTATTTTGATGGAAAGATAAGGATTTTGGAGAAGTGATGTGCTGATTTGGAGAAGACGGGTAGAGTCTAGGGTAAGCTTGAATCGCTCCAAATGAAGAAGGAGAAGGGGAGGAACTTGGTTCCAAGAGGGCAATTTAGAGGGTGAGAGACGGTGGGAGAAGGATCTTGAGAGAAAACTTGGATTTGAGGAAGAAGAGAGGGCGACTTTTGGTTTGGTGGAAGGAAGAAGGCGGAGAGTTGGGTCGACTCAAGGAGAGATTTCCAACAAAAAGAGAGCGTCCGAAGGATTTAGTCATTATTACAAGTTTACCCTAGGGTCGACCCTAGGGGTCGACTCATGGCACAGAGAAATTCAGAAAAATAATGAAATAATTTTGAAAAAATTTGAAACATTAGGAGAAAGATGTTTACCCAAAAATTGATTATGAGAATGATAATTTTGAGCTTTTGAGCTCAAAAGAAAAGATGAGAATTAAGCTAAAAGGATTTTTGGTGGTGATACCTTGAAATCAGAGAGACACTTAAGCAGATGGATCAAGGATTCCTAGTTCTCTCCTAATTTCACAAAATCTATCTTCACTTAAGGCCTTGGTAAAGATGTCAGCTAATTATTTTTCAGTACAAACATAGTCAAGAATTATGTCTTTATTTTGGACATGTTCTCTTATGAAATGATGCCTGATTTCAATATGTTTTGACCTAGAATGTTGAATTGGATTTTTAGTGAGATTTATAGCACTAGTGTTATCACATCTTATGGGAGTTTCATTAAGTTTGATACCAAAGTCTTCGAGTTGTTGCTTAATCCACAAGATTTGAGCACAACAACTTTCGACTGCAATGTATTCGGCCTCGATCGTAGACAGTGCTACCGAATTTTATTTCCTGCTAAACCAAGAGATTAGGTTAACTCCAAGAAATTGGCAAGTTCCACTACTACTTTTTCTATCTAATCTACATCCAGCAAAATCAGCATCTGAATATCCTATTAAGTCAATTAATGAGTCCTTAGAATATCATAATCCTAGAGTTTGTGTACCATTTAAATATCTAAAGATTCTTTTAACTGCATTCAAGTGTGATTCTTTTGGATTTGATTGAAAGTGAGCACAAAGACAAACACTAAACATAATATCAGGTCTACTAGCAGTTAAATATAATAGAGAATCAATCATGCCTCTATAAAATTTTAAGTCTACACTTTTACCTTCTTCGTCCTTGTCAAGCTTACATGATGGGCTTATGGGTGTGCCAATTGCTTTGAAGTTCTCCATTCCAAATCTTTTGAGTAATTCTCTTGTGTACTTGCTTTGGGTGATGAAAATTTCTTCCTTTATTTGTTTGATTTGGAGTTCGAGGAAGAATGTAAGTTCTCCCATCATGCTCATCTCGAACTTTCCCTGCATGAGCTTTGCAAAATCTTGACAAAGAGTTTCATTAGTAGATCCAAAAATAATGTCATCAACATATATTTATATAACTAATATATCATCTTGATTTCTTTTAATGAAAAAGATTGTGTCTATATTTTCTCTTAAAAAATTATTATTAAGTAGAAATTTGCTTCGTCTTTCATACCAAGCCCTGGATGCTTGTTTCAAACCATATAGAGCTTTATTTAATTTAAAAACATGATTAGGAAAAGCATGATTTTCAAAACTGGAGATTATTCTACATAAACTTCTTTAGCAATATATCTATTTAAAAAAGTACTTTTGACATCCATTTGGAATAATTTAAAATTTCATAAAGCAAGCATATGCAAGTAGAAGTCTAATTACCTCTAATCTAGCAACATGTGCAAAAGTCTCATCAAAATCAATTCTTTCTTCTTGATTATAACCTTTTGCAATCAATCTTGCTTTATTTCTTATTACATTTTCATGTTCATCCAATTTATTCCTATATACCCATTTTGGGCTAATTATTGAATAATTTTTAGGTCTTGATACTAAGGTCCATACATTATTTCTTTCAAATTGATTAAGTTCTTCTTGCATTGCATTAATCCAATTATAATCTTTTTTAGCTTCATCTATAGTTTTAGGTTCAAGATGAGAGACAAAAGTAAAATGATTGAATGCATCTTTAAGTGAGAGAATGAGTTCTTACACCATGTGTAGGATCACCAATGATTAGTTTCTTGGGGTGATTGTGATCATACCTCCATTCTTTGGATAGATTATTTATACCTTGAGGTTGTTCTTGTTGTTCTTCACCTTCCTCATCCTGTTTGTCTTCATGTTCTTCATCATCTTGAATTGTTGAATCTTTTAGAGTGATCTCCTTTATCCCTTCTATAAGAGGATCTGCATCATCAAAATCTTCATTCTTCCTTGAAGGAAGATCGTTAGTTTTATCAAAGACAACATGTATTGACTCCACTACTACTAAGGTTCTTTTGTTAAAAACTCTAAAGGATTTACTAGAAGAGGAGTAATCAAAAAAAATCACTTCATCGGATTTTGCATCAAATTTTTCTAGTCTTTCTTTACCATTGTTTAACACAAAACATCGGCAACCAAAAATATGAAAATATGCAATGTTTGATTTTCTTCCTTTCCAAAGCTCATAGGAAGTTTTCTTTAAAATTTATCTAATTAAAGTATAATTTAATATGTAGCATGCCGTGTTAATTGCTTCCATCCAAAAGTATCTTGAAAGGTTGCTTTCACATAGCATGGTACGGGCCATTTCTTCAAAAGTTTTATTTTTTCTTTCTACTATCCCATTTTGTTGGGGTGTCCTAGGTGCCGAAAAATTATGGCCTATTCCTTTTTTATCATAAAATTTTTCAAAATCTTGATTTTCAAATTCGGTTCCATGATCACTTCAAATATTTTGAATTGAAAAATTTTTCTCATTTGTGACTTTTCGATAAAATTTAGAGAAAACTTGAAAAGTTTCATCCTTGTGTGCCAAAAAGAAAATCCATGTAAAATGAGAGAAATCATCAATAATTATAAAACCATATCATTTTCCTCCCAGACTAGTAGTTCTAGTAGGTCCAAATAAATCCATGTGCAATAGTTCTAATGGCCTAGAAGTTGAAACAATATTTTTAGATTTGAATGAAACTCTTGTTTGTTTACCTAGTTAGCATGCATCACAAATTCTATCCCTTTCAAAGCTCAATTTAGGTAAACCAATAACCAATTCCTTCTTAATGAGTTTTGAAAGTGAATGCATGCTAATATGTGCAAGCCTATGATGCCAAAGCCAACTAGTCTCATTAATCTTGGCATTCAAGGATACTAGGCATTGCATGTTTATTTTGGATAGATCATTCAAATCTACCATATAAACATTACTATGTCTATGCCCAACAAATTTAATGCCTTCATTAATAAGACTAGTTACAATGCAAACAGAAGATTCAAAAATAACTTTGTATCCTTTATCATAAAATTGACTGATGCTTAATAAATTATATTTTAAATCATCTACTAATAAAATATTTTTAATATACTTGGAGGGAGTGATACCAATGTTATCTATACCGATGATCTTTCCTTTGCCATTGTCTCCAAAGGTGACCATCCCTCCATTTTTAGCATCAAGTGTGATGAATTGAGATTCATCACCAGTCATGTATCTCGAGCATCCGCTATCAAGATACCATTTTCGGTTTGCTCCTTGGGATGTTAGACACACCTGCAAGTAAAAGTCAAGTTTTTACTTTAGGTACCCAAGCATTCTTGGGTCCTTTTTGGTTAGTCACAATGGTTCCTTTTGGAACCCATATTTTCTTTGCATTAGAATTTATGGATTTGTTAGAGAGACAAGTGTATGACTTGTGACCTATTCTACCACATTTGAAGCAAGTAATTTTTGAGAACTTGTTGTTTGAAGAGTTTACATAGATATTTTTTAGAAACTTTTATTTCTTTAAGAGGTTGTAACCAAGACCAGCCTTATCATAAATGACCTTTTGATTTTCAAGAATCATATTAAGTTTATTAGAACTTAAGGTGAATTTTTTAACTATTGGTTTTAGCTTGGTAATTTCATTCTTTAAATTCAGATTTTTTTTGAAATAGGATAGATTTTTCATTTAAAATGCTCTCATTTTGTTTTAGTAAAGATTGATTCTTTGATTTTAACTCTTTGTTCTTTACCCCTAGCTTCTTTAGTTCATCAATTAAATCATAAAAAGCTTTATGAAGTTTTTCAAAGGTAAAGTCAATAGGAGTTGCAGAATTTACCTCATTTTCATGTGCCATAAGGCACAAGTTGGCTTGTTCATTTGAGTCTTCTTCTTCGGAGCTTGACTCATCACTTCCACTCTAAGTAGCCATCGTGGCCTTCTTCTTGTACTTCTTGAGACTCTTCTTCAGTTGTGGGCATTCAGACTTAAAGTGTCTCGATTTCTTGCATTCGTAGCAAATAAGGAGTTAGTCTTTATCTTTTTCTTTGCTATGTTCCTCTTTTGTGGGTGGTCTCTTCCTCATTCTTTATTTTTTTTTCCTCAAAAACTTTTTAAACCTTCTAGTAATAAGAGCCATTTCTTCATCCTGCTCTTCATTTTTCATATCATCAGTTTCTTCATCAAGTTGAGCCATAGATTTGAGGGCGATTATCCTCTTCTTTTTGACTTCTTCTTCTTGATGTTGTTTCATGCTCAGCTCATATGTCATCAATGATCCTAGAAGCTCTTCCAAGGATAGGATGTTCAGATCTTTGGCTTCTTGGATAGCGGTCACTTTGGCTTTCCAAGTTCTTGATAAGGATCTAAGAATCTTTCTCATGAGATCACTATTAGAATAAGACTTACCAAGACTTTTTAGACTATTTATAATATCAGTAAAATGAGTAAACATTTCAGTTATAGATTCATCATGCTCCATTTTAAAAAGTTCATATTTATGTACGAGCATGTTAATTTTGGATTCCTTCACTTGATTA
Source organism: Elaeis guineensis (assembly GCF_000442705.2). Classification (NCBI taxonomy): domain Eukaryota; kingdom Viridiplantae; phylum Streptophyta; class Magnoliopsida; order Arecales; family Arecaceae; genus Elaeis; species Elaeis guineensis. Next base: position 33,487,522 of record NC_026006.2, on the reverse strand, counting down.
GTTCCTTCATGAGTTACTTCTAATCTATCTCATATTTTTTTAGCAGACATGCATATTGAAATATGATTGAATTCATTAGTATCTAGAGCACAATACAAAACATTCATGGCTTTAGCATTTAGTTGAGCCATTTTCTTATCAAGCTCATCCCATTCTTTTTCGGGTTTGGTTGATTCCACACCATCAATTATTTTAGTGGGTGTGTGTGGTCCGTTTACTATAATACTCTATATATCATAGTCAAGAGCTTGAATAAAAATTTTCATCCGAGCTTTTCAATAGGTATAGTTTGACCCATTGAAAAGTGGAGGTCAGTTTGTGGACTGCCCCTTGGCTAGAGAAGTACCAACTTGAGTTGCCATAGATCTTTAGCTCTTTGATGGTTAAATCAAAGTAGGGCTAGAGCACCGAGCTCTGATACCACTTGTTGCCCAGCTATGCAACCCAAGAGGGGGGTGAATTGAGTTTCTAAAAATTTAAACTTAACTTACAACTATGAAGATTATTTAACAATGAGCAAGATAAGTATGGAGAGTGTAATATATGCAAAGTGTAGAAGCTGGATGCAAGAATGCAAGAGAATAAAGAAATTTAAAAGGAGAGCAAGTAAGCACAACACAAACAAGAAGATTTATAGTGGTTCGATGCCAACTTTGCACCTACATCCACTCTCCAAGCTCCTACTTGGGAATTCAAATCCACTAAACTGTATTCAACCTGAATACAATCATCGAAACCTCTGACTCTAGCTATCTCAAGCTAGAACACTTATTTTTCGGGTACAAGCCAACCCAATATAATCCGATTCAAGGTTCAGATCAACCTTTCCACGTTTTGGAACCCTTCCAAAATAAAAACAACAACTCAAAAAAGAGTATTACAGTTAATTGTACAGAAATACAGATGAAGCTCCTTTAATGAGCAGATAATGCTTTAAATACACTTTACACAATTAGAAGGAAGCTCTTTCTGATTTCCTCAGGGTGGTTGAAGACTTGAATGAGCTCTTGAGGAGTTGGTGAACTTGAAATAAAAGCTTCTTGAACTCTTTTAGTGGGCTCTTGCTTAGGGTTGAAATGAATGCTTGAAAAACCTTTTTCAAATCTCTTTCTTCTCTTTGATTCCCTCCTTTAAGTATCTTTTTATAACTTCAAATAATGGTGAAGAGTAATCTGGGATGAAATAGAGCCGTTAGAGCACATTAAATGAGCATTAAATGCAATCGAAATGGGTTAAAAACTAGCCATTGTAGAAATTTTCTGTCACAGGGGTCGACTCATAGGGTCGACTCATGCTCATGGGTCGACTCATGGGGTCGACCTCTGTGGAAAAGAGTAGAAAATGACTATTCTATAATTTTGACCTGCAGAGCAGGAGAGGTTGACTCATAGGGTCGACTCATGCCAAGGGCGACCATGGGGTCGACTCACGGAGTGCGCCAGCCAAAAATTTTGTGTGCCGTTCAGCCCTTCTAGCCATGAGTCGACTCATAGGGTCGACTCAAAAATATAAACTTGATTTTCTTACAAAATATACTTTCAAAAATATTGAAATTGCCTCCAATAGATTGCACATCTTTTGTTCTTGCTCTTGAGGCTTTCGAATCAGGTCTTGATAAAATTATGATTTTGCCCCTGAAATGCAATAAGTCTTTTTCCAAGTCAAAATCATTAGAAACCCCCTCAAATGCTTTGTAATCATCAAAATCAATTCAAGGAGCAACAAACATAATCTAATATGATTTACTTAATTTGATTGAGCTATAAGATTTGGATCAAGTCTAATTGAATTTGATTCAATTAGGTTTGACCTGATAAAGTTATGAGATGACCTAATAGCTAAAGGGGATCAATTCTTAATTTGATCAGGACTTGAATTCAATTATTTTTTAATTAGATTAGGATCTAATTTATTTTTAATTGGATTAGGAATCTCCTTTTTTTTGGGTGCATCCAATTCCTAAATTGGTTAAGAATCAATTAACCACTTAAAGGAGGAGTCCCAGTCAACTGAGACTCTCTCTCTCCCTTGGCCGACCACACACCACGCCGCCCCATTAGTAACCGTGCCACTATTTATTTTTAGCATGAAGAATTGTGCAACAAATTCAGATCCATTCTCTCCCTTTCTCAACACCACATATGGATAATATTTGGTGGTTTTCTTTTAAATTTGAATCCTTATTTGATAAGGATTGGATTTCATCGAAAATAAGTATGACCTAACTATCTTGGATGCCCACCTTTCTTGGAGACTTCTTTTGCGTGACAAAAGGAGGGATGTGGGCATAGAAAATCAGATGAGGATCTGATTTTATCATGAGAAACAATTCATAAGGGCGTGTAATAAAATAAAGGGGACATCTTAAGGTGGGCATGCGGTTTTGATGTGGGACGGACTTCATGAGGATGTGGGATTTTGTTTATGGTGCCTCTTCTTAAACCCTAATCCCTACCTCTCTATAAAAGGGATCCAATAGTTGGACACCAAAAGGAGTGTGAGAAATATTGAGGAGAGGGGTCTCCTCTTAAGGTGTTGGATTCTTCCATGGCGGTAGGGTTTTGTGAGAGAAGAAAATAGAGAGAAAGAGTTCTCCCTTCTCTTCTTCTTAAAATCTCTTCTTCCACAATCTCTTATTCCTCCATGAGCATCTTTCTTCAACCTCTGAAAGTATTCAGGAGATCTAAAGAAAGGATCCAGATCAGTTAGTAAGATGGTCTTCATGCGAGTTAGCACTCCCGAGGAGGCCGATCAGATCGAGACTTCGAGTGGACTATCCGTAGAGATCGGACACCTTGTGCGGCTATGAGAAACCAGTGAGGACCTCTTTACTACATTCATCAATAGTGGGGATCATCAATCCGCACTTAAATATCGAGTTTTAAACTTGGATAGATGTAGATTTGATGTACTACTTACATCCATGTATGCAGATTTTATTTTTAAATTTTATATATGCAATGTATCATATCATAAATCCTAGAATAGATTGATTTAATGATTAGATTATATGCATATTTGATTAATATGATTAATCTAGTTATTTTTTGCTGTGATTTATTTCAAAAAAATTTTAAAATACATACATGAAATCACCTATGATTTTCTTCAGCAATAAACTCTTCTGGAGGAATAATCACATCTTGAGACTCAAAAATAGAAGGCACCTTATTTCTCAAAGGAACATACTCTTTTAGTACTCAACACTTCCTCATTATTAATGCAAAGTTCAACTCATCTTGGTTACTTATAAATTTCTATAACCCAATCAACCCAGTACTCCAAAAATCTTTCCTAGAAGAGCTCATCAATGTGAAGAATAGTTGGTAGGTCCTTGGATTGTAGTTAGAGATTTCAACTTGATCCTGTTCCACTAAGAAAACAAAGGGAAGTCCACAATATGACTGCATCAAGAGAATTCAATGAATTCATCGAGTTTCTATAGCTGGTGGAGATAATCCTCAATAATCGAGAATTTACATGGTCAAACCATAGGAAACATCCAACACTTGTCATATTGGAATGCTCAACTAGATAGACACATTTCTTTTATCCACCCTCTGACCATTGGTGAAGATCACTTTAGATCATTGCCCACCCCTCCTTCAGTGCTTCCCTCAATCATATGCTGTAAACCATTTAGATTCAAAAATTTTAGGTACTTTACTCCAAATTTTGATGATCTCATACATAACTGGTGGAAAATAGTGCTATGCTCTGAGAACACATCATTAAATATGGTCTTAGTGTTGGGATGCGTAGGTAATTTCATGCATGTATTTCGAAATTTTTTCAAAAAATTACAGTAAAAAATAAATAGATTAATCAAATTAATCTAATATGCATATGATCTAATAATTAAATTAAGATCTATGATATGCTATGTTGCAAATAAAATCTGAAATAATCTGAAGATAAAATCAGCATACATGCATATGAGTAGTAGATCCCGTCTACTTCTAATCTGAGTTCTAAACTCCATACCTGATCATGGGTCGACGATCTTTACTGCTGAGAGACATGATAAAGAGAATCCTTACTGATTGCTCACAGCCGCATATGCATTTGACCTCTATGGGAAATCTACTCGAAGCTTCGATCTGATCGATCTTCTCGGGAGTGCTAGCTCGCACGAAGACCTTCTTCTTGACTGATCCGGATCTTTTCTTCAAATCTCTGAAATCTTTTCAGAGGTTGAAGATAGACTTCTAGAGGAGATGAAGAGGTAAAAGAAAGATCAAGAAGAAAATAATTTTTTTCTAATTTATTTCCTCCTCTCAAATCCTTAGAACCAAAAATCTGAAATTCAGATTTTTGTACACACCCCAAGAGAGAGGACCCTCCTCTCTATTTTTCACACTATAAACTATGCCCAAACTTTTACCACATGAAGAGATCTCTTCTGATATCTTACACACATAAAAGAAACCATAAAATCCCCTTTTATAGGCATGTAAGGAGGTGGGGTAGAGAGTCTTAGTGATCCTAGACTCTTACAGGATTCTGCTTCCCTTCATAATTCTGCATCCCAAAATATCTTAAAAAAATATGAGACATCTCTTTTCATATTTTTTTATAGTAAAACAATTCTCCAACTAATGTCTCATGAAAAATCTCCTCAAAATATCATACATATAAGGAGAAAAAAATTTATTGGCATAGAGAGGTTGACCTGGATAAGAACAAATTCTCCTGATAAGAAATATTTTGAAATCCAATTTTAGAACCTTCCTTTTATCAAAACCAAATCAGATTTGGAAATAAAATATAAGAGAATGAACTCTTTGGTGTAAAAAATATCACACAAAATAATTTTGTGTGTCGAGATATATGGCATGCAATCTAGGTTGGCGCAGGGAGAAGAGTCCTATTCTAATAAGGATTCTTAATTTCCTTATTTGAATCCAAACCAAATCACATCTGATTTAGTCCAAATAAAATATATAAAATTTAATATAATTAGGTTTATAAATTTTTAATCAAATCTTAATCAAATTAAAAATTGACTGAACCAAAGTTCTGATCAATTAGGGATAATTCTTCTTTAGCAATTAGGTCATCTCATAATCTAATCGGGTCAAACCTAATTGAAACTAATTCAATTAGATTTATTTAATTCTTTTTCTCAATCAAATTAAGTTAATTAATAATTAATTACTAATTAATCTTCTATTAATTCACTAACACTCGATGAATTAATTTATTGTATCTTTTGCAAAAGGTTAACCATCATCGAATTGATGATTAAGCCTTTAAATGATTTCAATCGTTGATCAGCCACATGATCATCAGAAACTTCTTTTGAGTTTGACCTCATAGGTTCGAACCTAAGCAGTAGCATAGAAATATCTTTCTGAACCAATCAATGTAACATCTAGCAATGATGATCCGACGTCCGGATAGGTCGAATGAAGGCGAAGCAACATTCAAGAACCTATTGGCGTATGGTTATCGTATAATTTATTTTTTAACCCTAATGTCGAAGAGATCAAAGATTTAACTGTAATCCTAGATAAGTCATCCACTATATTTCAATCTTTTTCAAATCCACAATGGATTACGGGCCCAGATTTTGCTAATTAAAATAAACTGATGCATATTCTACTAATTCAGAGTGGTCAATCCATTTGATCATACACCAACTTGACAAGTACTTGACTGCACCCAAAAACCTTCCATCATTGAATTAGAAACTCAGTTAGTCCGACACCAAAGTACAATGAGTTGCTTGCAAGTCATCATGGTGATCTCAGGTCAGAGGGACACTTATACCCATATCCTTCACGAGCTACCCTTGACAGCAGTGCTCCGTAGTTGGTCATGTTCAGTGACGATGTACTCCTACATCTCACCTGCATGCCATACCAGTATCTTCATACTATATGATTATGAGACAACTAATGCATATGGCACACAATAAATATACTTGATATCGCTATCGTCCTAGCAATAGCATATCATTTGGTCGTGAACTAGTTTAAGAACTACGCGATAAATCCTCCTTTATCGATCAAAATAGTCCTAATGACTTCATCACAAATATAGGCGTTCGTTAGAAGATGTATCATCTTGTGATAAAAAATA